>NW_020653200.1:17865652-17886945 GCF_003589595.1 Hyposmocoma kahamanoa | reverse complement strand
CTAACAAGCTGAGAAGACTAAAGTAAATAATAATAATAATAATAATAATAATAATAATGGTAATAGTAATAGTAATTGTAACAGCAACGGCAACGGCAACGGCAATGGCAATGGCAATAGTAATACTCAACACGGTCGGTTGGTAATTACTTTGGTTTCATTGGTGATTTTTTTCGTTAGGTTTATTAGGGTTGGAGGGAGCCAGGTCGTTGGTATAATCGCGAAACCACTCGTATATCATCAAGTTGCAAAGATTCAGTAAAGTCAATTTTTTTTTGGCGGCCATCTTGGATTCGTCATATTGGTAAAATTTTGGTTCCGGTAGAACCTGATCAGTGTCCTTGTCAATTTTTGTTTGAAATCCATACACCCATCTCTGGCGCTTTAGCCGGGCTGTAGGAGTCCTACATACCTGATGCAGACCACTTCTTGAAGGTTTCGGACTTTTTCTGGTATTCAATATTCCCAGTCAAACACAATCCTTGTACATTTATTTAACCCACCTCGACTCGTTTTAGGAGAACAATGATGTTGGACAGTCCCATATCTTTCTACATAAGTTTTGTTGATAGTGCCCCTCCCTATCAACATCTTGGTTAATACGGGAAGGGCATTATGACCCGTGCAAGCGAGCTTACACAGGGACCATCTAAGTCAGGTCCTAACCTCGGATCAGCACGTTTGCATGCACTTCATCCGGTTCTCTGTAAGGCAGCCGCCCCGGGTGCACGTACAGCACCTTCCCTATTTTCCAGATAGGTACTGGAGCTGTAGGCATGCTCAATCCCGTCGCGCTCCACACGAGTAACGGCTACCACCGCTGAGCCGCCGACTCTAAGCCGACTACCAAATCTCCTCATTGATCAAATCTCCTCATTGGTGGCGGATCTGTACGGCACGCTCACTTCCCGAAGCCGAAAGAACGGCGTCTCTTCAGTTCCCAAGTTTCTAAGCGGCCGGACGAACCGAAAGATGTCTAGCTCACCCTCTACTAGTTCTCCGGGCTAGTGCCGGAGATGCCAAGTGGCAGTGTCCTGCGACAATGTCCGGACATAGCCAGCGACTTGAAGGGCAACACACGTGCCCCGCGCGTCTCCTCGTCTCAGACCCTCAACCAGATCGCTACTAAGACGCGCTAGCTGCGCGCGAGACGAACGCCCCGCTCACATGCTACCGGGGCAGACGTGCGCCCAAGGAGCACACTTTATACGCCTTAAAACTGTTATAGCTATAAACTGTCTTAATATGGTATATATTTAGATAATAGTTCTCTATAAATGGTTTTAGAAAAAAGAAATTATTCCTATAGACTTATTTCACTCAAGTTAAAATTTTAATACCTTCTTAATACCAAACAACTTAAGTGTAATCTCTCTTAAGATTTGCTCCTATAGTCCTAATTTTAAGTTCATCTGTAGAACAACTGATTTTTTTTAGTAAAATTGTTCTAAACGCATCCAGTACAGTTTAATAATACTCTAAAAACTAGTGTTCTTAAGTTTATTCTAGATATATTTAATTTATAGACATTCTGTAATGTTTGTGCTTATGACAAGCACGTTATAGCGCGTCTTCAGTAGATTTTATTTAAAAAAATACTACAGTTAGGGTTTTTACTCTATTGGACGTTGTAAGAGTTCATGCAAAATGGATAAAGTAAAGAATATTGAAAGATCTGGTGGAGGTGGTGAACCTTGGATATTAAGTCACATCACTGGATACAATCAGCGTTGCCAACGCCAATTGTTCAAAATCCCTAAAAATCACGGTTAAAATCCCCAAATTTGAGAAGAGCATATATTCCCCACACCACGAGTTTTCATTATTTATTAGAAATACATCGCTTAAAAATATAATAAATAATTAAGAAACTCAAAATGTAATAATCTATTACGTTCGCTGTGAATGTAAAATGAAAACTAATTACAAAATTAGATGACCTTAAATCGTTTATTTATTTTAATTAGATTCAACATTAATCTGTAATCAGTCTTTGAAAAAAAATTCATTTTTCTTTGCCTTACAAAATTAAGTAAATATATATATATAGTAGTATTTGTTGTGCATTTGGTGACACTATATTAATGTTAGAAATAATCAATGAGTTTCGACCTATATTTAATATTTAAAGTTGACGAGTGGTAAGTTGTGGTGTGGAAATACTAACTGCTCGGCTTTGTTTATCAATAGCTGATTTCGTTTTGCTTCATACCGGGGACCGGCCAAGACGGGAGAAAGAATCGCGAACTCAACACGCACCGACTGGTAATTTTACAATTCAGAACCAAGTGCTCTAATAATAATTATATTTAAGGTGCTTGTTAATAATACGAGGGATGTGCGATGTTGAAAAACACGTCGATATAGTCCATCACAATGTTTCTAACAGTAACGATCCAACTAGCGATGCATCAGCAATTGATAACAAAATGATAAAATGTTAGAATCCCCACATGTTCTTCACATAGCCCCAATTTCCACAAAATCCCCAATCTAGTTGAAATTTCCCACAATTTGGGGAATTCTCCACAAATTGGCTACAATAGTCGTAATTCGCGCACGAGCCGGTTTTTGTTTGTTGACAAATAAATAAACATTGTTGAGTAAGTTCGTGTTCTGAAATGATAAAAACAATTTAAATGAGCGCGTAAACTACTGTATTTCAATGTTGTGTATATGTATTGTGCCGTCTATCAATAGAATACATTGAAATCATTGTGAAATGTGGTTGGCGTGAAGAAATAACCTCAATTTTGTAATGAAAATTTTATTTCTTCCAACATAAAATAGGTATGTCATTAAAATATTCCCTGAATTTATCTACCTTTCTAATTATACAATAACTTTATTTGCGACAAATTGGATTTTTTGATTGTTTTTTTTTATAACCTAGTTGTTTTGTGAAGTTTTTCATGGCATAATACGCTCACTATTCCTATAACTTTTATAAAGGTTTTGTAATATTGTCAAAAGAAAAAATCGCTTAGAAACATCGCGTTTTGTAGACAATCATAAAAGATTCATAGGAGTGAATATTCTTCTACAAGATCAACTACACTAAAGCAAGTAAAAATAGTCTTTTCGTATTCTAAATTTTTTCTATAGATAAAGCTATAGACAAAATACTCCAACAGTGTTTAGAAAAAAGCAATAAATTCTTATCGCCATTTTTATTTTCAAAGAATGAGTATGAAGCAGCCGAGAAAAATTTCTTTTCTTTTTAAAAAGTAAATCTAGGTTTAAATTAGCTTGAAGAAGCCTAGAACTTTTGGAAGTGGTTTGTTTTGTGAGTTATTATGTATATTTAAGCTTTCTATAAATATTTAAAACCGAAAATCGATAACTGTATTTTTATTAAGTTTATATTTTATACATAAATATTTAAAATTTAGCGAGCGCATTATTTTTATGACAGGTTTTAAATCGCTTTTCACAATGAATTTAAAATCGCACGCCAATTCGCGCTTTCTAACCGATTAAATATTGCGCGATAAAGTCAGAAATATTATATCTAATTTCGCCATGTTGTAATTTTGATAGTTTATATTTTGTAAGATTAAACTTGAAATCTTTTTTTATTATATTATAAATTAGTATTAAGAGAATTGCGTCTTATGTTTGTAACGCTTCAGTGTTTTGGTTTTAAAATAGTACTACTAAGAAAACTATCAGACTATAAATTATCTAGAAACTACAAGACTAAATAAAAACTGTCTACATTCTACAAATTGTCTTGTAGCATTCTAGAAGGGTTACTTGAGAAAAAGATAAGAATCACTTTTAAGACTACCTACAGATAGTTTCTCAAAGCACTCTTGTGATCTACTAATAAAGTTGTGCCCACTTTTACTTTAAGTTATCTAGAAACCTTCTTCGAGATATCTTGAGGGAATTTGAGCTCTTAATTAAAATATTCAATCGAATTAAATTCTATTAGATATCTTATAGTATATATTTAGATATGGGTGTGCTGCTTGGGCGTGTTCGTCCCTGCAGCTAACCACAAACCCCGAAGTGTCCATACCCAAGTCCGGGTCCGCCAGAGACGCCCGTGAAGACGTATAACTGGCGGATTGCTTGGCCCGGACGCCCGCCGTACCCTGGTCTTGCCGTCGAGCTCGTAGTCTCTCCGGAAAACCCTCTCCGGAAAAATCTCTCGGGTCAGTAGATAGGACACAATATATATGTAATAATGTTGGACAGTGGAAAAAGTACGGCGGCCATATTGGAAATTGACGTAATCTAAAAACCACAAACATAATTTTCGTACTATGCCAAATTTCAGCACGATCGGTGTTTTATTTCTACTACTATTAACCTCCATACATGATCGGATGTCAAATTTCAGTCCTTTTATTTTGGGCCGCCATTTTGAGTCCGCCATCTCGAAATTATTTGCGTACTTGCAGTTGGCTCGTACGTATTCTGTATGATATTTGTGTGAGCGCCTCTCACTTATCTTCAATACTCAGAGATGTAGTCCTCGGAACATGGTGGACTGAGGAAAATGTATGGCGGCCATATTGGAAAATGGCGCAATCAAGAATTTAACCGCAAATTCGTGTTACTGTCACGTTGATATGGAAAAATGTTAAATTTCAGCCGGATCTGAGCACCTTTTTGTCGGGCCGCCATCTTGAATCGGTCATTTCGAAAAAATAGTTTTGATAGGCAATTGACTCTTACCGCCCTCTACGACATTACTTTGAACACCAAAATTTGTATGGCGGCCATTTTGTTGTTCGAATTTCGAATTTTTTTACTCTTGGTGAGAACTGCCCAGGGTGTGGATGAACGTTTGTTTGGAGATATATACTTTGGCCGGGTAGCTGGGGCTCCACCTGATGCTTTCCGAAGATTACGGTACCTCCTGATATTCATCAAATCCGTCCGACCATAATTCCCCTACATCATTTTTACCCACCCGCCCGACTTCTGGGAGAAAAGTGACGCCAAAGCGTAGAAAATTCACATGTATGGCGGCCATCTTGGAAAAAGGCGGAATCCAAATTTCGACCACTGATTGGGATAATGGGCCCTGATACACGACCGAATGCCAAATTTCAGCCGGATCGGAGCACTTTTTTTAGGTCCCTATTTTGCGTTGGCGATCTTGAAAAAAATTTGTCACCGGTAATTGGCTCCTGCCACCCTCTATGACAATTGGTCGAGCACCGCCTATCTTCAATACTCGTCGAGCCACAAGGCTCTAAAATTTGTACGTAGGCCATCTTGTTTTTTCGAATTTCGAATTTTTTTACTTCCAGTAGAAACTGCACAGGGTGACGGCCATTTTTAGTTTGATGACCCTGCCGGTAGGTGTTATACAAGCTACAGTTGAGGTCCCCTACCTGATGCAGTCCGTTTTTCGAAGGTTTCGGATTTTTCTGGTACTCGCCGGAGCCATCCGAACACGACTCCCGTACATTATTTTGACCCACCTCGACTCCTTCTGGAAGAACAGCTATGTCAATGACTACATCAGTCAGTCAGTCAATGGTATATAATAATTTTTTTTTAAGTTTTTTAATGTAAGCGACATGCTATGTCTTAAACCACTGGGCATTCCTAAATTTGAATAATACCAATCGATAGAGAGGGAACTTCCGAATCCAATGATACCAGTGATATATCTATCTCATTTTCGACAAAATGTCCCTTACGTTAATTGATACTTCTGGTATCGATATGTGGAACACTTTTTTCCGACCTATGGTTATTACACATATTTCTTTAAAAGATCCGGGCCGTATTTATTCTGTGCCGACTACTATGTTAATTAGATACCTGTCTAATTTTACTATAAGGTATCGATGGTATAATTATTTGTCTTCTAAAAAGTAAAAAGGGTGAAGGCAGTAATCCAAAGAATATTTGGGAGAAGTTACGTCTAATTGTTACCTATTAGGTTATTTTGACATACTCAGCCATTGAATTACGTATTTCTTCGGTTGTCAAGTTGGCGGTGAGATCTGGGTAATCCCTCCACCGTTTGTTACTAGGATCCTTAGCCCAGGCTAATTGGAATGGAGTCAGGCCTGGCTTATAAAAATATTTGCAATCGCGGCAGTGACTTGGTACCGGTATCTAAAAGAGAACGCAACGTTTATTTGCTGGTATAAAGATTGTGTACCACGTAAGTAATAATTATCAACGATTCGATTTTATTTCACCTATTGATATTTCAAAAGAAAATGAACTTATTTTTTTAAGTTTTCATTGTCATCAAACATTGCGTAGAACGCTTATTTATTGCGACAAATTGCCCATAGTTTATACTTGTTCTATTTGTTGAATATTGAACTTTTACGTCGGTAACATCGAGTATATTTTTGGTTATATACTCGATGCTAGAAAATAATCGAATAAAAATACCCTAAACCGTGAAATAATCGGTAACATACATTTTCTTTCAATCCACGGCATGCGCGTCTCTTACGATATTGCACGCAGTCCAAATCAAATTGATAAGATCGCGGGAAAACGTCTTGATGAGCTGTGACAAAAAGTGCCTATGGAATTTTTGTAGTAAGTAAGTGCGAGGCGACACTGGCGCTGCCGGTGCATTACGTCGGCGTCATCGCAACGCTATGATTTCAACGCACCAAGTGCCACAAGACACGAGCAATGCGGCGTCGCAAGGAAACCGCGCCGCTTACTTACCGGACTGCAGCACCCCTCCCCGCTTCGTCTCCTGGCTCCTTGTCCGATGTGCATGCATTCGTTTCAATGCACCATGTGACGTGTCGTCGACAAGGCTGAGACTTGCTTGTTTTATATTACTTGCAAACAATATTTGTCAATCGTTTTGATTGCACCTTAATTCTGAATTGTAAGAGGGCTACCAACTTCTGTGAAATGAGTGTCATATAACTACGTCTACGTCATCTCTTATTTTTTGAAGTGCTACGTTTGAAAACTTACTATCTCAAGAAGAATACAAATTTAAGAGCGTGAATTGTATACTTAAGTAGAAAAAATGGACAGTGCAATAATTGAGTATAGTATCTAGAATGAGAGAACCGTCTAAACTTCCAGTTCGAACCTGTTCTTTCATTCCCTGTCCTCTTTCCTCGTCGGAGAAAGCTTTTCGAAGGTGTATGAAGTTTCTAAGGATCCAAAGGCTTTGGCCTAAACTTTCTCCTTAGATGAGATGCGAGGACGACGACGTTATGAATTTGGGTACCAGGAGTACTTCAATAATTTAATGTCATTGCATGAACTTTAATTAAAATAACTTCTGTCCTTATTTATTAATAAGGTCAGACTGCTGAAAATCATCATAATCCATTTCGTTAATTGTTTGACAAATACAATGGTTTTCATTGTTTTGAATTTTACTAGCTTTGAAGTTATGAAACTTGGCTCCAATTCTCGGGTCATGAACTTGTACCCGGCTCTGTAAGCTGTATTTATGCATACTTAAATCAGTATTAGAACAGCTTTATTAATTAACAGTAAACTTTATTGATATAGATAGATGGTTAATGTCGAATATTACAGCAATGTTTTTAAGTGTAGGCTTAATATAATGGATCCAAAATAGCATAATAATATATTAAAAGGGGGTTTTGTAGCCTGTGTAGATTGCCCCGAGAGCATCATTTGTGGGTCATCAATATACTTTTTATCTATACCACAATAGTTGTACAAACGAGCACGTAATAGACCTGCTACTCAGGGCGCTCCTTCACCGCGAACATGCTCTTGTAATGAAACGTTCAAAAGCGAGCATTACAGGCGGTGAGGGAGGTGAGTTGAGCATTCGCTACGCAACACTTGTAACATTCAGTAGCCTCCTTCACCGGGAACATTCGCCTGTAACAATCTGTTCAGATTGTAAGGCTGCGACTTCACCAGATATAGTGGGAATGTTTTCAAGTCTTTAATTAAGTAAGGTGCCAACGAGTGCCTTTGAGTGCCCGCGAGTGCCTTTAAGTGCCTGTTAGTGCCTTTAAGTTCCTTTTAGTGACTTTGAGTGCGTTTGAGGATCTTGAGTGCGTTTGAGGATCTTGAGTGCGTTTGAGGATTTTGAGTGCGTTTGAGGATCTTGAGAGCGTGTGAGTGCTCGCGAGTGCCATTTAGCGCCTTTGAGTGCATTCCAGTGCTTTTGATTACTTTGAGTGACGTTGAGTGCCTTTTAGTTCCTTTTAGTGCCTTTTGTGCCTTTGAGGGTCTCGAATGCCTTTTAGTGCCTGCGTATGCCTTTGAGTGACGTTGAGTGCCTGTGAGTGCTTTTGAGTGTCTTTGTGTGTATTGAGTGCCTTTGAGAATCTAAAACGCTCTGAAAACCACTCGCGGGCACTAAATGTCACTCAAAGGCAATTACAGGCACTCAAACGCACTCAGACGCATTAAAATGCACTCAAGACACTCAAAGGCACTCAAGGGCATTCAACATCACTCAAAGGCACTCAAACGCTCTCGAGGCCCTCAAAGGCACTCAAGAGCACTGAAAGGCACTCAAGGGCACTCGTGGGCATCCAAAGGCACTCGCGGGCACTCAAAGTCACTCGCGGGCTATATGCAACCAAATATTCTAATGAGTTCTAGAAGCATGAACACCGTCAACCTAATTGCTATGAATTAACAAGTTATTAAATGTTATAGATTGTATTTAGGTTATAGTACTACGAGCATCTGTAATAAATATTGCTATGATTAACGAAAACGTTACTTTTTTGCTCTCTGCAAAAACCCTTAAAATAAAATAGTTATGTTGAGCGCCTATTAAAACATTATGCCTATGTTGCAGTTAGTAGAACAATAAGTTTGTCAAACTCTATTCATGACCGGCACACCGCTGCCGCCGTCCTGTAAAAGTTGTTGAAAATTCTATGTACCCTCACTCCATTCTAGAGAACATTGGATGTCAATATTTTTACCATACCATATTATAGAGAAGTTGGTGGCACTATAATGCGGAATAGTTCATAACGTACGCGGCAAAACCATTTCTGTGGACATCCCGTAATCATAGTAGGCATCATGAAGCGTATAAGCGTTGTTTCCGGGCTTGTCCACCCAGAACGCTATGTCTTTGCGAACCATGTTGTTTATAACGGAGTCTGGCAACTCTCGAATGGTCGGTCTGAGAAAAATTACCTTAAATTAATTAGCTACTGTTAGAGAAATTAATGAAACGCTTAAACCAATAGGGGACTTTACCAAAAAGCAAAACCAACAAAAAAACTGGGGTAGTAGGTGTAGTCGCTATGGTTTTCCATAACACAATTAGCGAATTGCGTACATTCTTGTAGTTTCGAGCTTTGAGTTTAATAAACTTTCTAAGGAGGTTTTCAACCAAAATTTAGCATGGTCTCTGTAGTACATAAAAAGAAATATCTCCACATTATCTCCACATAAAATTATGTACACCGTTAGATTTTTATTCTGAAATAAATCGTTTTTGACCTTTATTTACGCCTATTTGCAGGATTTTATATGATCGATAAAGTACTTCCTATCGTGTAACAATGATTTGTTCTTGTTGCACATCTTTTGGACAATTTTCTTAAGTGTATCGTAACTATATTTTTTGTAAGACCGTTATCTAATAGCATCGAGTAATAACCAGAAATAGAAATGAAATAAGAGCCATCCATCCCTGGGAACTCATCAGGTAAATGGGTCTTATATCACTTTTGAATATCAGCTCTCGTTTGCGCTGAAATCACAAATTAGAAAGCTAAAATAGTACCTACAGCGTCAACAACTCACTTGTGTGTACGTCTCTGTATATTCCAAAAACGTTCTGTATTTATTGTAATAAAGATAATATCTCTAACAATAGAGTCTGTTCTATTCGGTGGTGTGGGAAAAACAGCAAAACATCTAATTACAAAACAAACGGAATCACATTTTGTCGGTACCTATTAAATATTAAATATTAATATTAATTTTGCGATTTCTGTCCATTATAGCAAAGCTCAAGTTAAACTGGTCGTTTTGAATTGAAACAATTGACGACAGCCGTCAATTGTTTCGAATTCGGGCTGGCCAATGGGAGCGCACTTGCACAGTACTGATTTGCCAGAATAGTTTTCAAACAAACGCCATCTATTGGCTATTAGATTCATAAAATCATGACGATCCCCCTTAAATGACATTTCGTCTGTAATTCTGGTCATACACTCGATGTTTAATTGTAAATACCTAAATTATTTGATCTATACTAAAAATTTTCTAAGACGATCCTTGTGACTTCAGAAAATTCTACATAATATAACCTTGTAACGACGTCCATTAGTTTACGTATTTTATAAACTATTTTTATAAGTCTCGCTTTTATGTGAATAACTTTGTTTAGGCAAATACATAAAATTAAAGAAAAAATAACACCAAATTAGTGAGAAACGAGCAGAGAACATTTTATTATTAATAAATTTTATTATTAATAAAAGTATAATTAATTTATTTCTAAGACCACGTTCAAAGGTTACTTTATTGGCATGCATTTGCTAGAGACGACGTATATCGATAAATAGTTCTCGATAATTTAATGAATAAATATTAACGTCGGTGATAGTGCAAATCCGCGTATGTAGTATTGGTAAAAGGCGCGTATCTGCACCATACAAAATTTCACAGGAGAGGGATTTAACGTTATTACTTTAGTTGGAGACCAGCTGTGACACAGCCTCCTTCGTTTTTGTACTTCGTTTCATTAATTTAGATTCTATTTATAACATACATTTCGACTGTTTTTGTTTAGCAAAATTTTGGCAGTTGCTTCTGCTGCCCTGCCTTCTTCGGTTTCATATTCAATATTTCAAATTAAACGTGTTTTAATCTGCATATAAGCTGTTTCCACCCAAGCAGCACACCAACATCTAAATATATACAATAAGTATCTAATAGAATTTAATTAGATTGAATATTTTAAGAGTTCAAATTCCCTCAAGATATCTTGAAGAAGGTTTCTAGATAATTTAAAGTCAAAGTGGGCACAACTTTATTAGTAGATCACAAGAGTGCTTTGAGAAACTATCTGTAGGTAGTGTTAAGAGTGATTCTTATCTTTTTTCTCAAGTAACCCTTCTAGAATGCTACAAGACCATTTGTAGAATGTAAACAGTTTTTAGATAATTTATAGTCTATGATAGTTTTCTTAGTAATACCATTTTAAAACCAAAATACTAAAGCGTTACAAACATAAGACGCAATTCTCTTAATACTAATTGATTTCAAGTTTAATGGCTTACAAAATACTACTACTTCATAATCATCCTTAAAAATAAAAATGGCGATAAGAATTTAAAAGCTTTTGTCAAAACACTCTTGGGAGTATTTTGTCTATAGCTTTATCTTTAGAGAACCTTTGGAATACGATAAGATTATTTTTATTTGCTTTAGTGTAGTTGATCTTGTTGAAGAATATTCACTCCTATGAATCTTTTATGATTGTCTACAAAACGCGATGTTTCTAATCGATCTTTTCTTTTGACAGTATTACAAAACCTTTATAAAAGTTATAGGGAATAGTGAGCGTATTATGCAATAAAAAACTTTTCAAAACACTAGGTCAAAAAAACAATTGAAAAAATCCAATTTATCGCAAAAAAAGTTATTCTGTATAATTATATGGAATGTGTTATATATGACTAGAAAGGTGGATAAATTTCCTATCATATAAATATAAGGAATATTTGAATGACATACCTAACTTATGTTGGAAGAAATAAAATTTTCATTACAATATTGAGGTTATTTCTTCACGCCAACCACATTTCACACAATGATTTCACTGTATTCTATAGACAGACGGCACAACACACATACACAATATTGAAGTACAGTAGTTTACGCGCTCATTTCAATTGTTTTTATCACTTATTTGTCAACAAACAAATGCCGGCCATGACCGGCCCGAGCGCGAATTACGACTATTGTATCCATGGTTGCCAATTTGTGGGGAATTCCCCAAATTGTGGGAAGTTTCAACTAGATTGGGGATTTTGTTGGGATTGGCGCTATGTGAGGAAAATGTGGGGATTCTAACATTTTATCATTTTGTTTAATCTATCAATTGCTGATGTGTCGCTAGTTTGATCGTTACTGTTAGAAACACTGTGATGGACTACGTCGACGTGTTTTTCAACATCGCACATTCCTCGTATTATTAACAAGCAGCTTAAATAGAATTATTATTACCGCACTTGGTTCTGAATTGTAAAATTACCAGTCGGTGCGTGTTGAGTTCGCGATTCTTTCTCCCGCTTAGGGCGGTCCCCGGTATGAAGCAAAACGAAATCAGCTATTGATAAACAAAGCCCAGCAGTTGGTACTTCCACACCACAACTTACCACTCGTCAACTTTAAATATTAAATGTAGGTCGAAACTCATTGATTATTTCTAACGTTGACATAGTGTCACCAAATGCACAACAAATAATCAATTTACTTGATTTTGTAAGGCACAGAAAAATGATTTTTTGTTCAGACAGATTATAATGATTATTATGATTATAATGTTGAATCTAATTAATATTATAATTAATATAACTGCCTCTGTGGCCGAACAGTTACCATGCTGGACTGCCATGCAGAGGTGCCAGGTTCGAGTTCGGGGTCGGGAGAAATATTTGTATGGCCTACATTTATTTCTCTCGTGAGTTTGGGTGTAATTTGTGGTTGTCTACGTGTATGTCCATGGCACCCGCGACACAGGGTTTCCCTAGTGCGGGGCTATGTTGAGTGTGTACGTTGTTATTATTAAAATAAATAAACGATTTAAGGTCATCTAATTTTATAATTATTTTTACTTTTTACATACTGTTTACATTCACAGCAAACGTGATAGATTATTACATTTTGAGTTTCTTAATTCTTTATTATATTTTTAAGTGATATATTTCTACTAAATAATGAAAATTCGAGTTGTGGGGAATTTGTGGGGAATATGATCTTTGCTCTGCTCAAATTTGGGGATTTTAACCGTGATTTTTGGGGATTTTGAATAATTGGCATTGGCAACGCTGATTGTATCGAATGATGTGACTTAATATCCAAGGTTCACCAGACTTTTGATGTTCTTTACTTTATCCATTTTGCATGAACTCTTACAACGTCCAATAGAGTAAAAACCCTAATTGTAGTATTTGTTTAAATAAAATCTACTGAAGACGCGCTATAACTATAAAGTGTTTGTCAATAAGTACATATACTACAGAATGTCTATAAATTAAATATATCTAGATAAACTTAAGAACACTAGGTTTTAGGTATTAATAGACTTTACTGGATGTGTATAGAACAATTTTACTAAAAATAATCAGTTGTTCTACAGATGAACTTAAAATAAGGACTATAAAAGTAAATCTTAAGAGAGATTACACTTAATGAAGTTGTTTGGTATTGAGAAGGTGTTAAAATTTTAACTTCAATGAAATAAGTCTATAAGAACAATTTTTTTTTCTAAAACCATTTATAGAGAACTATTATCTAAATCAATACCATATTAAAACTGTTTATAGATATAAGTTTTAAGGCGTATAAAGTGTGCTCCTTGGGCATCATAGTGTGTATACTTATAGAGTCCACTCACCAATAACTTCGTTATTTCAATGGCTACGACTTTCATTTTTTCACGGTCAGCATTAATTTATGTTGTCTACGGACTGACGACAATAGATTCCCATAAATCACGTTAATTAGGTTGCTGATTATTGTTGATTGTTCACCTATCGCTGACGATGGCTATTGAATCATAAATAAAGACTGCATTTACATTTAATTTATTTCTTCTCCGGTACAGTCAAGAGAACGTCATGCTTGATACTTTGGACCGTTCTTATTATAAGCGGCATAGAGTTGGATTTAAGTCTTAAATGTCAAGCTTGACGTGCTCTTGACCCTATACCTACTCCATAGAAATATCGGGTAGGATATCAGAAATACCCCTATTTATTATATACTATATATTATATTAGAGGGAAAATAAAATATTATTTATACACAACTCATGGGAGTTCATTATCTTAAAAACTCAGTTGTTATGTTTTTTTAAATCTAACAATAAATATAAGAGAGAACCTTTGCTTCAAAAATCTATCGACTTTACCCCATCCCTATGAAAACATGAAATGAAGTGTCACAGGGATCATCCTAGACAATTTGTAGTATAGAAAAACATTTTTTTCCGCTTCACCTCCGGTGACTCCGGTCCTACATATGGCTGAATAGATGAAGTCAAGTGTAATAACTACCATCCTGTAAATATTCCTATAACCTATTCAATGCAAATAAACCTCATTTCATTGCATTTCTTAAAACTATGATGACAATGTTACGATGTAATATGAAATACCACCATGGATAGTAAATATTATAGGTGCGACTATCATTTTAGTACTCCGAAATAGCAACATAAAGCACTTCTTCAAGATTTTCGAGGTTTTGTTCGGGATAATTGACACGGCCATAACGTATAGAGCGAAATTGGCGGACTGATGGATTGAGATCCAGTGTGTAGAAATCCACCTACCGTTGGCACAAGTGACATACCCACTAAGCACTTCTATTGTATTATTTATTGTTCTGTGGTAGATGAGTATAACAAGTAGAGTCGGATAAGGTATTACTGTCCATTTCTTTACAAGTGTATCAAAAGTGGGATGGTACATTGTTTTCGGAACAGTCGACAAAAAAACAAACCGTGGTGGACATTCGTCCAACTCCCGAGTTAGAGGTTTGAGGTAATAGCCTATTGTCCTTTGTGTTAAGCAAGGAGGTGTATTCGGCGTCAGGCTTTCGTCTGTGGCCACAGTCAACGACGCTTTACCGACATAGTACCTGAAAACAAAAATAATTTGTGTACAGGTAAAATTATTATAAATGTAACTTTTGACGCTGATTTCCTCTAATACTTAAGTAGGTACTTAACTACAGTAGGACTTCCCTCTGGGAGTCTATTATCTATCAACGATACCTATTTATCTATACACTCAGTATACTTAATATTATGTACACAGGAATGTCATGAGTAGGTATATTTCACACTGAAATGCCAATGCCCCATATTCTAAGGCTGGTTTCAGAGCAGCAGTAGAGCTCCTTGTGAAAGATTTGTCCAGGGAAGTACTGCCACCTTACCTATTTCTGCCGCCAAGCAGTAATGGGAGCATTACTGCGTTCCGGGTTGAAGGGTAAGGGTTCTGGTGAAATTACAGGCATATAGGACTTGTCAACTTATGTCTCAAGGTGACGGAGGCAGTGGCAGTGTCCCTCAGATCTTTGCGATTTAAGGCTCTGAAATGGCACTGCAACTGTTATGGACAGGCGTGTAGCTTACGATCGGGCGCACGAGTTGTTCGTCCCGTCACTTGATATCATAAAAAAAGTGCGGGTTTATGTGCGGAGCACCGAAGCGGAATGGCACGTGTGGCTGAATGGCGTTAGAACATCGTTTTACAGTGACGTGGATTGCTCCGTACGGAACACGCTCCGCGTGAATTCCGCACAAGCCACCCGTGCGTTCATTGTAGGCGACTGGCTTCCGTGAATATCTGCACTAAATTAAATACTCGATTCTGAGCACTGAGGATTCTACGCATGCGGATGGCCCGCAGGCGGATAGTCCGTACGGACGGTGCGCTCAGATGTGAAACCAGCCCAAAATGTGCTGGTATGGTAGTAATTTTTCTAAAAATTTTATAAACGTACTTGTTTGGATCATATGACCCCAATTTTGCGATATTGCTCCGTGGGTTTTCCGGATGTCCTCGGTGTTCCATTTTGACTATTTTTGCAGGTTAATGTCTTCTCAAATTATAAGGGAGTCACCACACTTAAAGCCGTTCAGAAAAAAGTTTATGTCCATGTAATAAGAGCAAAAAAGACTTGTGTTACGCGTCTGGCGGTCCAAGCGGAAGCGTAACGCGCTATGAATTTTTTCGATCTTGTTATGCATGCGTACATACAGCTTTCTGACCAGTTCAAGCCGACTGAGCGTTAGAAAAGTGTGGTGACTCCCAGAAACGCTTACCACGAAGAGCAAAGTGTTGATAACAAGAGTTGAATGACAATAATTCTGTTTCACTTTACTAATTTTATATTGGGTAACACAAAAAATTATGTTTGTTTATGTTAATTTTTTTATAAGTTTTGACATGACACCAAACTTTAATCTATAGACAAGAGCATTCACTGAAACTATACAAGTCTAATATAATTGATAACTTTTTTATCTATAGCCAAATTTTATTATTATGATTGTTGATGAAAACATTGGTTTTTTATTTTAGTGTCTCACAGTACTTAAATATTGAGCTCACAAACTTGTCCAAAAAATGCCACGATTTTAGACACTCCTTACGGTCCACTCCCTATGCAATCGTAACATTCCCCGCGCTTCAGCTCCGCCCATTGCTCGCCCGCCACTCTCTATCGTACTCAAGGTAAGTGCGGCGATGGATCAGTGGTGCGAACTAATTATGCTTAATGAAAAACTTAAGTAATAACTTTATCATAACATAATACCCACACTGTTTAAAAAAAGTATAGATGAAACGGATATCCGGCACCTATCCGGTGTCCGGTCTATTCGGCCTATTTTTACTATCCGGCCGGATACCGGATAGTAGAACAATGTCCGGTCATAATCCGGATATTTAATAAAAGACGAATTCATAGTCAGTAAGCCAAATAAGTTGATTTATTGATTAAATATGATTGAAAATCGTTGATAATCTGTTTATTACACGAAGAACTATGAAGTTAGATAACGTGATCTGTAAATTTAGTACTCAAATTTCAATAAAGGCAAATTATAGTGGAAGAGGCCAATTATTCTGCATTAAATGGTAAAGGTTGGTTCTATTTATTTTCGTAAAAGAGACCAGCTTCAAAGAATCACTTTTCATTATAAACTCTTGGAATCTTTGTTAATTTTTAAGTATACTGTTATTTTTAGACGACTAAATGAAAAGTTCACGATCACGATTGACTTGGACTGTCTTTAAACACAATATGTGCCTACAATAATTAAACGTGTAAGTAGATTAAAATATTTCTTTTTTGTCAAATCTGGTATCAAGACTTAGAATTGGTGAGCTCAACAAATCAATGAAATCAAATTGAAACAAAATAATAACGTGACGTGACGAGACGAAAGTTCCGAGGAAATTTTTTTGTATACTGCGTCCTGATTTTGATTCAAATAGTTTCGAAATCAGATGGGTTTCTGAACGAGAAGGTGAACTTGATACCTATTATATCTTTCTGATTTGAGAGTTAAATCTTTTCCATTCTCTAAGTGGAAACAAATAAAGGAAAGGAGCTGCCTTATCTACGGAATAAACGTCCCTACCTAAACCAAAAATGTCCACCTCAAATGGCGGATTTAGTGTGTACCATAATCATAGATAAGTCAATATCGACATGCAAATATATAGCTTGAATGTTGAAACTGTTGTTGCTGTGTTTTATGTTTGCAAATTTGTGTAGTTTACTGTAATCAAAGTATGATTAATACTAGGCTATTATTACTAGGCAAGTAATGAGCCATTTTAATCAAAATTACATATAAAGTTATTTACCAATATCATGTAATCTAGTTACATTCAAAGTTCTATTTAAATTTAAATGGAGTGAATAAACGAAGATGGTCTTTGATCCAATGTTTATGTTCGGCAGTGCTATAATGTCCAACCATTCTTTCTTTCTTTTTTCATTTGTAGGTAAACTTTAAAAATAATAATAATAATAATAATGAAATAATAAAAACCTCGTAGTGAATTGTTTCAATAACAGAATATCGCTAATATGTCTGCTTACAAGAACAACACTATCTCAAAATAATCGTTATCAACAATCATCAAAACAGGCAATCTAAAGTAACCAAAGCAAAAATCGGCAAGACTTATGAATAAACTACTTAAATGAGTATGATTTATAGACAGAAAAATAACACATAATAATGTAACATTCGGTTGATTTCCGCTTTTTCTACTACCGCACCCCTTAATGCTGCAGCGACGCATTTTTATCAATACTTTATTGTTCTCACTGTCAATACTTTTGTCCATTTCATTACAATTCATGCGAATAATTCACTAAAACATTTGGCCAAACATTGGTTTTGACATTTGATGTACTTCCCTTTGACAACCGGATACGGTCGTTAAAGGGTACTCCAAAAATCATTGACTTACAAATAAATGGACGACGGGTCTAATACAAAAACTACGAAAAAAATGTCCCAAGTCAACCTATTTAAACGTAGTGACATGTAAAGGAATATGAAAAAGCTAAAACGTTGAATTTAAATTGTAATGTCATCGCAGTACTGTCTAGTTTTGCTTGCTTCGCTGTCAGTCGAACAAACGAAGACTAAAGCGTGAATGACGCTATGTACACGATTTTAACGCCCTATAAGTTCGGACACTTTTTAGCGCGGACCCGACGTCCATATAATTGTAAGTCAATGCCAAAAATGGTAAAATGATGACATTACTTATTTTTGATCGCCGTGTTTGACATAAATTAATTTAGTGCTATTTCTTTTGGCTTACGACGGCACGCAGTAGTTAAACAAAGACAATAAAATGTTTGTGTTTTCGCCGTCTAAATGCATCATATACCTACATATAATGTCTGATTTATATATGCAATATAACATGTCCTTTGGTTTCCATTTTTTTTCCATCCTCTAAAGGTTAAATCAAGTATTGTTCCCTTAGACTATGGAATTCTTTTCCATCCAAGATTGTTCCTATTAGAAATGTCAAAGTTAAATGTTAAATGTTAAATAACTAATGCGAATTAAAATTCTCTCTCTCTCTCTCACACACACACACACACACACACTCACACATACACACACACACACAACCTACAGAGTACTAATTCATGATAAGTTGTTATGATAAAAATTACGTTCTATAACATAAATTATAAATGTCTGTAACGTCTGTCCTAGAGGCGGGCGCTAATGATTGCGACACAGTCCTCGACTACTGCGGTCATTAACGCTTAACATTTTTGTATATCTACTTTAAGTTTTGGTTACAAATAAAGATTTTTATTATTATTATTATTATTATTAAAGTTTCCGATCGGCCAGTTGTGAATCGCAATTATCCGCCTCGACTCGGAAAAGACGCAGTTTACGATCGAGAGAGGCAATCAAAATCAAGCTTATGGTATGTACAAAAGGTATGAAGTTAAGCCATAACAAAAAAAAACTGAGTTAATTAGTAACATACCGCCAGTTGGTTTATTTTTTTCCATCCTATAAGCTTATCGCCGTAGGTGGAGAATTGGGTAGAGGGGCTCTATGAATAATAAAAACCGTATAAGCGAGATAGATTTATGCACAGACTTATCAGAGTAAACGAGAAAACAATATTATTTTTTGTCCCTTTCTACGTATGCGGTTCTGGTTGTATGACCCAACACTCGTTGAGTCCAGCAAATCCTTCCAAGTGTTTGATGTGCATCGATTTTATGTGTTTGTGCTTTTAAGAAGTGTTTTACAAAGTTACTAAGCGTTCTTTTGTAGTAATTGACAATTATTGCAGCTCACAATAATGGTGCATTGTTATATTTTAGGCTGTGAAAGCCATACGCAACGAAAAATTCCCAACATAACCTTTCACACATAAGTTTTAATTTTTCGTTACAATCAATGAATTTTCTTGTATGAATTACTAGTGAAATACTCTTACAAGCCTGGAATATTACGATTTCATGTATTTTAGATGATATTTGAAGTATTTTTCTTGATTGAAAGATTTTTGTTTGCATCATATAAACCTCCTAAAATAAGGAGAATATCTTACTTTTGTCAAATATGTCCATCTCGCTTCTACCAGCAGTTATTATGATACGCGAGAAAGAGGGATCAAATAAATAATGTATAAAATAAATTAGACCGACTTAAGCTGATTTTAGGAATACCTTGCTTTTGCCACTATCTTTTCGCCAATTTATGGGTCGTATTAAATAATGTATTTTTTACTTTTCAATACTAGTTCGAAATATCTATACTAAGTTAATACTGTTCAAGGGCCAATAAAAAAGTAATGATTTGTCATAATTGTTTTATTTGGTTACTAAAACTCAACCAAGCTAAATGTGGTCTGGCGGATTCTCCCTTCTTAGACTCGGCAGATTTCTTCATTATCATGAACCCATTTATACGTCCCACTGCTGGCCACGGGTCTCCTTTCAGGCGAGTGCTTAGACGACAGTCCACCACACTGGCCCAATGAGGGTTGGGGACTGCACACATTTTCCGAGGACTGAACCTTGTTCAACGTTTCATCACGATGTTTTCCTTCACCTTTTCGGCTCATGATAAATTTCAAATTAAATTTCGCATGAATTCCGAGAAACTCAGAGGTGCGAGTCTGGATTCGAACCCACGACCCTCTGCTTGAGAGGCAGTAGGTCAAACCATTAGGCTGCCGCGGCGTCATTTTCATTTCAATTTCTTGAACGGGGTAAAATTTTAAAAGTAGACAACCGAGAATTTATAGGTACTCTGTTGGCATCCCTTTTCAGTATACGCGAGAAGTTTCTCTATTCTTTTTTTTTATTCTCCGTCTACGCATACCGCAGACTATCGCACTAGTAACTCCTTAGAGGGATGGAAAAAAGTTTCCATAGTCTAAGGGCACAGACCACATACATTTCTTTCTTCAGTGTCTAAGGGTAACTCGGACACAAATGATTTTTTTGAGAAATGTGCCATCTATCCTTGATTTTGGGAACTTTTGTTTTTACCATTTTCTCTCGTGTCATTTTGGAGAAGAAATTACAAACTTTATTTCTTGTAATGAAGTAATTAATCTTTTATTAGCTTATTACAAATCGGTCGAATCAGTACATTTGATATTACGTGAGCTAAATGTGGACCATACTTATACGTAGGTATTAAAATTCTTTTTTTAGCGGCTAGATGTCGTTCAACGTAAACTAAGAAACTGATAGTTATAGATATCAGTCCGGTTACATACTAATTACTCATTAGAATCTTTATTAAAAATGATTTTATTTTCAGACTTAGATATTATTGAAAAACCTAGAATGAATTTATTTTATTCAAACTTGTATTCAAGACATTTGAAGACGCTAACGAATTTTTTTAAGTATGATTTTGTCATTGTTCATTGTTCATGATATTTGGTTTTGAAATATCGTTACACCTTTATCTTACATCTTGTATATCCTTATGCCCCTCGCCCCCTCTACACGATAGCCCATCGTGTAGAGGACGTAGTGGCGTAGTGGCGGCCACGATGGCCTGTGATGACGCGTGATTGTTTTGTTGTCGGTTTTCCGGGCGCACA
>NW_020653200.1:17834482-17855652 GCF_003589595.1 Hyposmocoma kahamanoa | reverse complement strand
CATTCCTATAATAACACATTTCCACGTCACAATAAAAACAAAGAAATGTCAACAAAAACATAACAAAAGTAATAATATATAATAATAATAATAATATATAGTAATAATAATAATAAAGTGTATTGATACGAAAGTAGCATTATATTTGAAACAGAACACAAATATTAAATTTTCATTAGATATGTAAAATGAACGAAAAATGGCCGGATATCCGGCTGCCGGATATCTGACCCACTGCCGTAAACATGTCGCGACCGGTTTACAGCGCGGGTGGCCGTGATTAATGATTGCACTTTCACATTGACGATTTGGTTTGTTACACTTGGTCACTTGGTTTTTATAAAAACGATTAATTTATTCGATAATACGAACAAATACATAACAGAAAAATGTTATATCAGTATATTTTAATATCAGTACTGTTTGTTTGTTGTGCCAAATACAAATTTCTCGCAGTGTAGAAGAAAAAAAGCAATTGCATAATTCATTGGCTATATTAAAGTTTCTAGTTGTTTTAAATATAAGCCTAGCACTTCATACGCCCATTATTATTTTGTTTCAATATGATTTCATTAATTTGTTTGTGATCTAACTAATTCTAAGCCCTGATAACAGATTTTCAAAAAAAATTATTTTAATTTATGTACATGTTTCATTATTGTAGGTGCGCATTGTTTTTGAAGACAGTTCAATTCGACCGTAATCGCAATCCTTTCATTTGGTCGTCTGGCAATAATAACAAGTAGTACTTAAAATTTAACAAAGTTTGCAAGAGTGTATAGTAAAAAATTGCCCTCTGAAGCTTGTCTCGTTTATAAAAATAAATAGAACCAACTTTTACCACTAAATGCAGAAAAACTGGCCTTCGTCTACCATAATTTGTCTATTGAAGTTTGAGTACTAAATTTGTAGACATTGTTATCTAATTTCATAGTTCTTTCTACAAGTAATAAACAGATTGTGAACGATCCTGTAGTTGCTGTTTATCTTATTACTATAATCATTAATCAATTTATTTGGCGTACTGATTATGAATTTTTATCAGTTTTAAACATCCGGTATCCGGCCGAATATTGTTCTGCTATCCGATATCCGGCCAGGCAGTAAAAATAGGCCGAATATTGACTATTTACCGGATATCCGTTTCATCTCTAATTTTCATTACAGAAACTTACCAAAACAATATGAGCCCCATGTCAGCAATGAACGAGCAATATGAGTGTGCTCATTCCACTGGTCCCTACATACCAATATCCGAGTGCATTACTGGAGTTAGAGCACAGGTAATTTAATTTCATATTATGTACCTACCTTATAATACAGGATTGAAAACTTGATACAAGAAACATACCCTGAACCTTTGTGCGAACAGGAACACATTTTAAACGAGTCTAACTTTTGGATTTATTTAAAACTTCATTAGAGGTTTTTCAGTAATTATAAGCTAGAAAATAAGTGTACGTTTTCTTTTTATGGAGGCAATCCATCCCGTTTCTCATAAACATTCAAGTTCTGTTCAGTAGGCAACTAATTGTAGGGTACACAGAAGTGTCACAAAGTGCAAATAAATGAATCAGGTGTTAAAACTCTCGTGTACTAGCAGGAAGATCAATATTCAAAACAAAATCTGTCCAACCGTGTTGGATACACTAATGATAATATTATGAAGCCAATACGTAATTTACCTTAACCACATTTGGTTTCAACTCTATTTTGTTTGTGTAAAAAAACTATTTCAAGTGCCATTCTATATTTAACCTAAGGCCCTGTGTACATCAAAATGAACAATAAGATATGAAGTGATTCAGACCTAGACGATATTCTTCCAATGATGATGTAAACGCGTAGTGTGCATTATAATCAAGATATCGCGTTCAAATTTAGCGCTATATGTATATCTTATTTGACAATTTTTAAAATACTATAAAAATTGTGTTTTTCATACAAAACTGAGGGCATACTTTCTTGTGCCTAATGCATGTAATTAATTATATTGTAGGTCAATGCATTTAGTGCATTTTAAAGTACTTTGGGCGTATAGCGTTTTTCCCATTGAAACAATTTTTGCTGTTTGCCGATCTAAATAAGCTTAAGTCACGAGATGATACTAGCTTAATAAAAAAATATTATTACGTTATAATGAAGTCTGGAATCAACAACATCATCGAGACCTTCGTTGCAGCTGATATCGTAGCAAGAAATGGAATTAGTTGATGTGTGTTGCAAACAAATTATTTAGTTGCCTCTACCACGAGTTTACTGTGACAGTTGTCGGTAGTGAAACAACATTTAGTATACAAATATTTTACGCGGTCGCTAGCGATAACAGACACTAATCTTATGGTAGAGGTTCAGAATGTTCAG
Organism: Hyposmocoma kahamanoa; assembly: GCF_003589595.1. Taxonomy (NCBI): domain Eukaryota; kingdom Metazoa; phylum Arthropoda; class Insecta; order Lepidoptera; family Cosmopterigidae; genus Hyposmocoma; species Hyposmocoma kahamanoa. The sequence goes on along the minus strand of NW_020653200.1, from coordinate 17,853,288 downwards.
TGACGTGGAAAGTATATGCTGGATAGCGAGCCGGTTGCCTCCCTGTCCTACAGGATCTTGAAAACCTGGGTGCAAGTCATCTGTGCCAATGCTTATAAATCAAGCGGCCGATGAGTCGCAGAGCGTTATTTACGAGTTCACCGCGGGTTCTCCGCAAAATAAAGCAATAGTAACGACAAACACTGGAATAAAAATTCAAATAAATTAGTTATGCCGGAGGTGCTGCGCAAGGAAGGTAAATGAAAAATATATACTCAGACTGAGGAAAAGAAAACTCTTCAAAAGAAAAATGTAGAATTAAGTATTTGGATAAAAGTATACAGCGTCTTTTCTCAAGTCAAAGTTTTTAGTGTATCAAAGGGAGTGTTGCGCACGAACATAAATTATAAGATAAAAAATTGATTTTAATTGATAAGTAATACCAGTGTGGATGATTTTTGAAATAAAGAATGTTTTAGATTTTTTAGATTGTAATTGCTAAGAGACAAAATGTCAAACAAAACATTAGAATTAAAATATTAGTTAATAATGCAATCGACAACTTACTTGGTACTTGGTGTAACGGGCTGGTGTCCGCAACTCGATGTCAAGGCGCCTATTTTGCCTATCGACAACTTATGTGAATTTCGAATAGCTCTGAAACTTGGATTTTAAATCATAATGCATATAAGCAATAATAGATGCAATATTCGTTGAACATCTAAACATCTAGTGTCAAAAATCTCGTTACTTTATCCATAAAGTATTGAGTATAGTAAATGTATTTTGAAGACAGATCGTGAGGTCTGATTTTACACCCACTTTTTATTGTTTATCAATCAAACACAATCTGAGTATCCACGTGTATCTGTGTGTGCGCGTGTCACTGTTTGTTCAAATTGAAGCACATTTCAAGACCAATGCTCGATGCCATTCCGATTGTGGCAGCCTGCATAAATATGGATTTAAAATTTAAATTGATGCTACGAAGTTGCAGCAAAATTTGCAACGCTTTAAAATTACAGTTTGACGTAAGCAGCCGTTACCCTACCGGAAAACGAAAGAAAGGAGATGCGAATTGGTGTCATTTTGAAAGGTCAATTTGCGTCACTCTGAACAAATACTTATTTATTTGGTTGAAATTACGACGTATGTTCTTTTTTACATTATTTTTTTAGGACACTCAGAGAGCGTTCACTTTTGATCCGAAGAACATAGTAATGAGTACTCGGACACCATTTGATCGGTCAGACAACAGGAACTACCAGATGTATATGAGCCAGCCTCACATAAAATTAAATAATACAGAGTTTTCGGAAAATGAATCGAACCTCAGCGATGAAGAGTGCAAATCGCTTAATGCTAGTCAATCTAATATAAGTAAGTGTTCCTTATTCTAGCTTTTCTGTGATTTTGTTTTGTCTACTATCTTTTGCCTGACATGCAAAGTAATTACTCCGTACTTTTTTTATTGCTGATAGTAAGTACTTCTAGTTTAATTCAGATAATTGCTGTGCAAACGCTAAATAAATATATCAATCGATTTTTTGTGTGCTGACTTCTGTATTAAGTGCAATTTCGTTGTTTTATTTTCTATTTTAATTTTGAGCGGTTACACACAGCGAAACAAACGCGATGCATACGCGATGCAGTAGCGACGCAGTCGCTAATCGTCGTATCTTTACATCACATACACTTGGGATTCATAGTTGATTGCATCGATGCAATCGTGGATTTATATCGATGCAGTCACGCGTTTCTATCGATGCAGTCGCGCATTTGCATCGATGCAGTCGCCTATTAATCAAGTGCAGCGATGCAATCGCGCGTTTCACGGACCGTCTGCATCGCTGCCAAAAGTCGCCGTGTGTAAACACTCTTATTGTCAATTTTTAATTTCATATTAAGTCACAGAATGTAATTACATGTTTCAGGAGATTGGTCGGTTGCGAAGACTTTTACAAAATTAGCGATAAGTCCAAACCGGAATGGTATATCGAGTGAAGGTAAGTTATTTTTCTGTGTCATTTTAATCATTTCCGAAAAGTAAATTCTACAGTATAATCTGTTGAATTAACAGGTCCACCTGTACCGCCACGGCCACCAAAAACTTTAATAATGAGTAGAGATTTGATACAAAAAGACCCTTTCCATGGACCTAAATTTCAAGAGCCAATTGAATCGCAGGATACTATTTCGGTGAGTACATTTGGTTCAGAAATGCAATTTTCCTGCTTTTTGCTTAAGCAGGGCCTTTATACATTTTATTTTGCCATTATATTAACTCGAAGTATGCATAGTATGCAAAAGTTTACAAACCTTGACACACATATATAATTTATATGCATTGTTTTGTGGTTGGTCTCGGGATGAATCTGATTTCCATAAAATCAAGTCGGTTTATTCCATAGCTCAAGAAGTATCCTGTTCATTTATTTACATATATTTACAAAAGCAACACGTTCAAATTAATATTCAATTCAAATCCATTTATTCGTTTTAAATAGGGTACAGTACATTATAATATAAATGTTGATGGTAAAATTTAATTAGAACTTAATCCTATTCAGCCTTAGATAAAAACATGCAAAATAATAATAAACAATTAAACATTGCATAAGTTAATTTAATTAATACAGGATAAGTTATAACGGCGGACGTCATAATTTAATTAGATTAGATAAATAAATAATTGTAAAGAAATGTATGGATCGATCAATTAGTCTTTATATTTCATAAAATTGCCAACTGAGTAGTCGTCAACGATTTTCTATTATTAAAATAACAAACTGCGTACGAGATTTCTGCCAATATAGTACGAGTGATTATGACCCAATATTGTGACTAGTTCAACAGCTTTATTTTGAACGTGTTAAAGATGATTTTGTTTGTGTCTAGCCCCAGCAGATACTACGACTGCCGAAGCGGCATGGCGCTCCACCTTCCCCTGGCCGGGTGCCTCTAACGCCAAATACGATGCGGCAGTCAGACGACGAAGAAGAACGCTCGCCTGGCTATCAGGTATTATTTTGTTTTCGTAGGTGGTTTTTGATTTTATTTCTATTTCTTTTTCTGCTTAAATTATTGTTCATGATCGGAAAAAGGTGCTATAAATCTATAGATATATGTATAGATATAACTGCAAGTAGTGACATGGGGTTGTTAAAACCACCAAATATGAATTAATTACTTTTTTCGAATTCTGGATTTCCGGAAATGGTTTTACTGCGTCGAAGGACAGAACTACTGGCCTAGGAAGTCGAAGTTGGATTTTAAAGTAATTCTAATGGTGACATGTAATAAAAATGTAGTAGATAACTGACCTTTTACCAAAGCAGAAAATGAAAAATAACGAGAATTGTCGCATTTATGAAACCTCGCATTAAAAATACGCAAAAAAATGGCACGTGGTCTACGAGTAAAAAAAGTTTGGGAACCTCTGTTTTACAGGATTATTAATCCGAACGTAACCTCTTAAAACGGCTCTCGTATTAGGGGTTAAAGTATGAAATTGCCGTTTCGCACTGAAAAATTAAAACAATTTTTTTTAAGATTAAATATATTTGTTTAATCAAAGTTTTTTCCCTTGTTGTCTATACATTTCTGCCATGTAATCGGAAGGTCATTTAAACCTTTGCGATAGAAGTCTGGAGACCTGGACTCCACAGCTGTGTGAAGGGATTTTTGTACTGCTTCCTGGGAATTTTATTTCCATTCAAAAAAAAAATCAAATTGCGGGAAAAAATGGTAGTCGGTCGGGGCGAGGTCCGACGAATATGTAGGATGATGGATAATTTATATCTGCAGGTCTTGTAGTAGTAAAACTGTTTCTCAAGCAGTGTGAGGTGTTGCGTTATCATAGAGCAATAACGGTGAAGCTGTTTTGCTGCGAGTTCCGTCGTCATTATTCAAACGCCATATGTCATATTGTGGGTATGCTAACATTAAACCATGACGTTTCGTGGTAGTTTGATACGGATCGGCTTCCATCATTACCTTCAATTCAACGTTATTTACATTTGTGACTGGTCTTCCTCGTGGTTCTTTCTTCAAGTCGTAATTTGCCGTATTGCCGGCGTTTGCCGTATTTGCGTATGCCGTATCCTCTCCAAATACAGCATTGACAGTTTCTGCTACGTTAACTCCATGTGGAAATTCGTATTCGAAAATTAGGTACTCAGATTTTCGCTGTATCTGTCTTCACGTTAAAAGCTGAATGTAAAAACAATTGAAAGTCGAACAATCAAATATCATATTTTTTAAGTTAAGCATGTTTTACTTTTCGTGTGAAAAACGTTTCACTCTGAAATCGGACACCATACAGGTTTAATTTTAATTTAAAGTGGCCAGTGAAATAAATCGGCAATTTCATATTTAAACCCCTATTATTACCAAAACAACTTTTGTTCTACGACACCCTAACGACATTTTGTTCTAAGGCCCTTTATTTATGGGAGACAGACAGGCATGTATGCGGGCGGCCTAATGGTTATTGATTAGTATGGAATATATTGTGAACGCTCTCGTCATTTCTTTTATTTCAGTCAATGCAATATTGCAACCTCCCGCCGAGCCTGCCGCCCGCCGTAGACCGCGCACTCAAGCCTCGCCACTCGAGTCACATCATCCACTTCAACCATTTCGGTGGACATGTAAGTAATAAAGGAGTGTGCTGGTATCTTGTTGTCGCGCTTTTATTTCGTTCTTAAGTTAAAAACATAATAATGAAAGCGTATCGTCCTTTTGAAGAGCCAATGATTTAGCCTCCTCCATTCCTCACGATCCTTAGCCAACTCATAAACCGCTCTCTGGCTGCTCTCTTTGACATCTCATATCTTCTCTTTTACTTACTTACTGTGATTCTCGGTCCTCCTCTCCTTCTTTTTCTGTATTGACCTTGTGTCTATATTGTCTATTATTTTTGCCGTGTATTTTGACGAATGTATGTATTGTGTACGAAACGACATTTATAAAACCCGATCGTGAACTGTAACGGCGTTTATCGTAAAATTGAATATCAGAATATGATCTACAGGGTACGCTGTTTCACTATATGAATCTCAAAAAACCAACTACGGGTTTTACTATGCGATTTCCAAGTGCTTTCTGTGTGGTTGCCGCCTACTGCTTCTCCGTAGAGAAGTATCCATGATGTACTGACAATATTCAATTATTTACAGAACATTTTATATTGAATCAATATAAATATTACACGCCAAGAGAAGTAGTGACGTTTTTGTGTGCGGCTCTATTTAAATACTGTTCATGAACGGTTTATTTTAAGGACTAACCAAAGACATCAGGGCCGGGACGTGGACGGGCCGAGACAGTGCGTCCGTGCCTCTTCAAGGGCTTTCTGTTCACACACGTCCGGGACGTGACTAGACCGTGACACAGTATCGAATTAACTGTCGCTGGTGACCAGTAAACGTCAGTACCCGATTCGTGAACTGTTTTACCGATAACTCCAGTGTGGTGAGACGTATTGACAATAAATTTTTACTAGTATTTCACAGTTTAATGCTTGGTAACTCAGTTTATACAGAACATACCTTACGATTTGTCGATAAAACAGTAATAATGTCAAAATTACAACTCGTGACGCGATTGTTGACATTGAATGCTTGCTGAAGATTTCTGCCAGAATGAATGCCATTACTATTTATTTATATTACCTATCAAAATGTTCGTCATCACGTGCTTTTTCTGATGATGTTAAAACATTAAAATTTAATTTAAAAAAAATTAAATTTATAATTATATATGTAAAATTATATTCATATAGTCGAACGTATAACCTCCTCCTTTTTTTTTTCAAGTCGGATAAAAATTACACGTCACGGCTTCGGCCCGGACACTGAAGTTTCGGCGCCGGGCCGGACACGGACGTGTGTGAACGAGTTCATACAAAATATACATAGCGGTACTTTTTTGAGCACGGCGGGTCGTCCACGTCTAAGCCACGGCCCTGATGTGTGTGGTTAATCCATTCGTTCACAATCTAATGGGGTATTTATTAGACGTGATAGGCGCCTTGACGTCGAGTTGCGGACAACAGCTCGTTACACCAAGTTCCAAGTAAAAGTGATTGCCTCAGTTTACTTACATGAACCGGTTGAAAATGGATCTGACGTTCATTAGTCCATATCTCATCTATATTAGATGAATTAATAGTTAAGTCTTGTTATATTGTAAAGTGCGTAGATTGATTTCTAAATACATTTAACCAATTTATAATGCATTTAACCATTTTCAACGAATTTCAACTATCGCTATTTGTCAAATGCGATTATTTTCGAAAAGTAAAATTCAAAATTTAAACATTTTGCATTGCCTCGTTCATATTGTTTGATTTTATTTGTGACTTACGTTGTTTGAATTTCAGACTTTGCAACTGTATCAGGCTGATGATTCTAAAGCTGACGGCCTTCAATATTTAGACCTGGATCTTCATCCCACGAAACCTGTTCCTTCAAAGGTATGTCGTAATTATATAGGTAGATCCAATTAAATTAACTAAAACTATTTTTAAGAGGAACCCCCGTAAAAAATGCGAGTAAAAAATCATCAATCCCATATATTTTGGTCAAGTAGCTATTAAAAGCACCGCATTTAGTAGCCCTATGGGAGAATGGTTGCTTCTCATTTAAGAGGACGGTGACGATCGCTGTGGCGGCATCGAACTATGATTTCAATTATTAAGTTACTTAAATTTGTAAATATTTAGTAGCAATACTTTTCGCCAAATGGGGAAAGAAAGATTTTACGAAACCAGCCGCCGTCGCCTGGCAAAACATGTGTGATAAATCTCCCTGCGACAATATTTAATTCAGTTGATAACTCTAAGTTTGCTTATTTGGTAATGAGTTATTGTTTAACATTTTGAAGAACAAGGACAACGATATAAAATTGCGTATATAGCTATCTGCCGTTTAATCCTTGCCGACAAGAACATGAACCAAAAAATGTCTTTTCATTTCGTTTGTCGCGCTCAATTTTTACGTTGATAAAATTACTGTGCAAATGTTTTAAAATCAGCTGTGATCATGCAGCCATGTTTGGCACTGTGTTAATCTTTTGCAGTCATTGGTCGCCAGCGCTCGCGATTACATAAAAATATGACGTCACGGTGCTCGCCATGTTTGCTATTGTGATAAAATTTTAAAATGCCCTTTTATCACTCGAATTTGACAGCAAAATGTGGATATAAAAGCTTTGTCGAGGCGGCGGCTTACGACGTGGGCAGCATGTCGTTGGAGGTTCTCTGTTCCTGGAAAACGTGTAATGTCTCCAACTCACATAGACCTAAACCTTCTCCTTAAAGACGTCACGTGACCGGCAATAAAGCGTATAATGGGCTTATAGCGATAAAATAGACCACAATGTTTTTGCGATTTTAAAGTGTGTTTTGTAGTAAAATAACCGTGCCCGCTAGGACTGTAAAATTTATTTTTACACGGTTTTTAAAATAAAACCTTTCCAAAAGAAATGTAATTTCACATCTATGAGGTGGGCCGTCTGTCAGTTTGCTGGCTTTAATGCCATATAAAAACAATAGTTAGTAAAATTCAATATAAATGTTATGTTATGTAATATAATGTTAAATTATTAGTGAATGTATACCTAAATAAAGAAACATTTTATTTTATTATTATTGTCCCTGAAAATTGTATTTCTAAGTATCTTCAATGTACAGAGTAATCTATGCTACATTTTTTTTCCAACATTTATTTATTTCAGATATTTTATGTATAGAAGTGGTTGGGAATTGATTAGATCGCGTCAGAATAAGTGAATTCTCATTTCACAGTGTCCGCAACTAATACTTCAATCTATCGGGCGTTAGGCGCCACCAAACCAAATATTTCTTATGGTTAGGTGACAATAAAATTCGTTAAACTATCTAAAAGATAAACTTTTCATACAGATATGGTTCTGTAAAAGGTCTGCATTAAACAACTTACTTCTAAATGTGTGATCTACCGCATACCAGTGATATAAATGCATAAATAATTTATTTCTTGTTTTTGTTTTAGCCTCAAGAAATACATCACAAGAAACTTAATATAGCTCACGGAAAGTCGCTCTCGGCTGTCAATACCTATTCTGCATATAAAACTGTAGATTTCGTAAAAACCAAGGCTTTTAACATCACAAGACAGGATGCAGAAGCTTCCAGAAGCAATCAGCAATAAACCAATATCGATAACCAGGTAACGTTGAAACGTGTTTATCGACAATTATTAAAAAGACTACAATTTGTTCTAAAAAAAAAAAACCAATCTTATTTATATTGTGAATACGCATTTCTACTATTTAAGATAATTTAGGAGAAAAGTATGATATCAAATTTTGTATTTTTTAAGCTTTTTTACGTAGTTTGGTCAATGAAGAGGGTCTACATGTAAAAGCTTATAATTAACAGTGGTGAGGCATCCATATACCTCGATTCCCACTTGCTTGCCTAACATTTTCCACGTATAATTAAAACACTATGAGACAGCGCGCATACCCCACAACTTAAAAACTTTACTCAAAATATTCATTAATAAACTTGTAGTAACCTGTCCTTGATAATACGGAGCTTCCCGATGGATCTTATTACCCAACCACAGCGCGAGTTAAGCCGGTATTTTTTATTTCATTCATAAAATTTACGCGCACACATCAAAAAGTCAAAAGTCCACTATAATACATTGGTAGAAATGACTCACCGGTAACCCGCTAATGATGGAGTTATAATCGAATATTCACTTAAATTTAAACCATATAACGTATGGCGTGAAGGTTGATTTTTAATGACTCGTACTAACTTGCCGCCAATATGTTTATTAGAAAAGAATGTTGCCAAGTGTTAAACTAAACGTTTGTATTGCAATATTTGTATAATAGTAAAAAATTAGTATTATACAAATATTGCAATAACATATTATTTAAACAAAGGCTATTAGTATTTTGTAAATGTTGAACGATAAATAGCGTTACAAAAATGTTTCTTCAAGTGTTTTATTATATATAGGCCTACCCTACGTAAAGGAAAGAAGCTCGTGTTAATTAGATAAATTATTATAATAATATATTGATAAACTAGCTCGTGTTAAATAACAATTGCATTCACACACGATATGAAATTTTGTTTACAAGTAATTGTTAAAATAATGTAATAAAGCAATAAATTTTATATTTAGCGTTATGGAACCAGTGAAATTAACTTTACTAGTGTCTTGTCTGTTAACAAGTCTTGCTTTCAGTTTCACCAAGGCGTCTTTTCACGTTTCTTTAACAGGTACATTTTTTGTCTTTTACTGTACTATTTGTAAATGACCGCTTTAGTCCAATTCTATTATTATACTATGCAAGCCTTTTACGAAAAAATAACTTGTTATAGTAGCTGATTTTTTTGAACTGGCTTTATTAACGAAAATTTTCACGCCTCGCCACTGATAATTAATGAGCATCTTGTAGAAAATTGTATGAGCTTTCATTTTTATGTCACCATTGATTACATCGTTTTCGAGATAGCGAAACCGGAACCAGCTTTGTACCTCTCACTTTACTGTTTCTCGCTTTAGTATATGTACCTAAAAAATAACCGTGCCGACCATTTCTGTCTAGACCCCCTTTTTGAGCGTTTTGAGCCAGGCCAGGCAAAGGACTAATCAATAGCAGCACGTCTTCCATTCTCATGAACTTAGAGATCCAATTATGTTCAATGTATTATTGTAAAGTAGTTGAACGATGAACTGTATGTGCCCTAGAGTATTAGAAGCATTAATTCGTAAAGTACCAAAACCTTACTTAAAAGAAATGAAAGAAAATAGACCATGCAATAAACTACGTGTCTTTGAAAAGACAATTCTGGATTATGCTTCGATATAAAAATACATGTGATGTGTTAAGGGGTACTTTAATTATAAAAAAATCTTTCTTGTTCTACATAAAAGTATGTGTGTTGCAACAGTAGGGTTGTTCCTAATTTTTTTTTTGGAAGAATATAGTTGAAAATGCTTGGACGGTATACCCTCCGGCACATTTAGCAGAACAAAAAAGTGAGAATATAAATTAATAATATCGTTTATGTTCAAATAAATAAGAATTAGATATAAAGTAGCAATTCAATTAAAAATATTCTATTAACTTTAACTCAGTACTGCCCTACTCAACATTTATTGAAAAAAATGTAAATTAAACAAAATGCATTTTTTTGGATTTTGTGGCAAAGCAGAAGAGGCTGAAAGTTTAAAAATTGTAACAGATTACCATTGATTAAATTAAAGTTTAATAATTTTTTTTCAACAAAATCTCGAAATTAACAAGAATACAAAATCAATGTTGAACCACTCAACAAACCTGCATTTGTAAGAAATTAAAACAAATTACATTCGACATGTTTTTTATTTTCAAATGAATTTGAAAATAAAAAAATGACGACTCTTTTTTTTTTTTTTTTTTATTTTCGGTCTAAACCTAAATAAAAAATATCAAGTAAAACAAGGAGACAGACTTTTGAAAAAAATTAAAAATGCTCATTGTTCGTTCCACTAAATGTGCCGGTATATGTAGTATCGTCAGAGGTCAAAACCTCTTTGTAAATTACAATTTTCCATACCAGCAGCCTTATATGGCGATTGTGACTTTGTCATTTCACGCGCATGAGTATTAACATTTTATATTAAATTTTATTTTATCGTATGTGGCGTCATTGTCGGTTCCAATTGTGAGATTACGCCTTAGGACAATCGTACGAGAAACTCACCTGTTGGACTCAAAATCACACCTGGCAAATCGAGTTGGTGCTTCACTACCATGATCGCGATATTTACTGCACTTTTAAGATCATGTATGTCTGTGTGGTCCATTCATATAGCACCTGATCAACCTCGTTTGGTGAAACGAGCGGTCTATGAATGGTGATTCATAGACCGCACGTTGTCAATAACTGGTCAATACCATATCAACGGGGCACCGTCTCCTCTTTATGAAAGCCGTAATTTCACAAATACAAGCCTAGGCATGAATGAAATATATAGACATAGACATGTATCCATATGTCACGAAATGATATTATAATTATTTAAATTATATTTTAAGTTATACCAAATTGTTTTATGCGCATAACATGTTCAAATAAATTAGCGATATTTTGCATACTTGAATTTTTCGTAAGATAAATAATTTCGTAAGTATTTTATCGGTAGTGCATGTTTGCAACATTTGCGAAACCAATAATACACTTTAGTATTATATTAACGCACAAAAATTATATAAAATTTTAGCAAATTTTTGATAAGTAACGTGATGAAAATTTTTACTTGTATTGAGATACAGTATTCGTTCAGGTAAATAATTATAGTAAGTACTTAATGGAAGTATATTTGTATAGAACTTATTATTTTCAAAATACACTTTGACTGTTTGTTAAATAATTATTATTTACCCGTGTTTGGTGTAGTGTTATGTTCAAATTTAACATAGCAATATTCTGTTGAGTAACGTTGCAATAAACTTAGTGGTCTGTAGCTTACGTAAGTCTAAATTTTTGTCTATGATAAAGGGTGTAACAGAAAGATGTATTTTCGAGTGTTCGTAGCACTGAACAACTTGGTCACAAATATTTTTCTACCAACAATCTGAATTGTTATGAATCTGGTGTCTAGACACTGATAATAGGTTTCTTTTGACAATCAAATGTTTTTTTGTTACAACCTGTCCATTTCAAGTTTTACGTACGAGTTTCAATTCTATTCCACAAGGAATGGAATTGAAACTCGTATTGAGTCCCAGTAGAAAATATTGAGTGATATTTACATTAATATACGTAGATGTACATGATTGTGTACGTAATGTACAATTGTCTCACCACAAATTGCACAAATTAAAACTGGACACAGAAGGTCAATCACAGCTTTTTAGTAATGCAAAATCCTCGCAGAACTTCAAAATACCGTGACCAAAACTGTATAGGAAGTCAACATTGTGTTCCTAAATCTTGTATTAATTAATGTTGTAGCTTCTAACTTTTCATTTTTAATTGTGTTTTGAAGTGGAACTCTGTCATTTATATAGCCTGTCTTTTTTGAAGAGTAGAATGACTTTTGCAGGGTTGTCAGGTTTTATAAAATTTTAAATAGTCATGTAGTTGTGGACAGTTATCGACAGATTGTGACAGAAGACAACATTTTGCCAATAACGTCTGAATTGTGAATGCTACGTTCTATTGATTACCAATTGCGTTATTGCTTTCTTTATGCTTATTTTGACAGTTGAGATACTATTTGCGAAATGAATTTTTATTCGTATACATTTTAATAAGATCAGACTGATTTCATTATTTATATTGAACTAAAATGAGAGAGAATGAGAGAGAAAATGAAACACTTTAAAACATATCTCCTATTTGTACTTTTAATAGACATCGTTCTAAATGCAGAGTATGTATCTATGAACTTACAAAAATTGACAATTCAAATGAACCTGTGCCCAGCAGTTGGACGAATAATAGGCCGATGAGGATATAAATGAAACCAGTTCGGCTATTTATTGCATAAGCGTGACCAACATCGTAGGTAGAATATTTATCGATTGCAATCATTAAACTGAGATGGAGTCGAATTCCAAAAGTATAAAACAACTGTCACTGTTAAAGTGACACCTTATAGATCGTAAACCTTTTTTCCACGATCATTTATTAACATATTACACTCTATTCTGACTAGTAATAATTATAATGGAAAAATACCCTATTGGGTTGAACAATTTACTAAACTTTTTAGAATCATTTTGTGTGTCAGTCATAAAATATTTTCAATTCAAAAATTACGAAGAAATGAGATGTGTCACGGCCCATAGAAAAGTATGCAAAATATAAACATCTCAGAATATTCTTTGTATTGGGAACATAAAATTTTTGTTTACGATATCAGTGGCTAACATGTCAAATATTGACTTTTGTTTTTATTCAGGCAAACTGTTCTTCGAACGGTTCTTTCAGATATCCCCAGAATCTCAGCAGTTTTATTGGCACACTCGCACAAAGACCAATATACATTTAGTGGCCAGATTTAAAATGTATGCTTGTAGACATTAATTCTCGGTTACGGACATTGCAGGGCGTGGTTATTCTTCTGCCTCCATTGTGGTTATGTTTACATGAACGCAATAAAATACAAACGTAACAAGAGTGTAAAACCAAAACTTAACAAAAAAATAACACAAAACGGAAACTCCACAAACACAAAAACCCAACAACACGACCCATACGCAGCAAGGAACATAATTCGGTACCGTACACCGGGGTTACTTTGATTCTCGGGATTGCTTTGATCAAAACTTCCTTTTCACATAAAACTGCAAATTGCGTAAAAGACAAACTACTTTTGGGAGAATTTTTTTTCGGGTGGCAATACTGATAAATAGTCAAGTTTATTCTGCGGGTGCGCTGGAGATTTTCCTGTATTTTATGTACAAAAAGGTAAGTTTTCCGTTACAACCAATTTTTAATTAAAAAAATGTGTTGCAAAACTTCATATGCAGCTCAGTGTGTGTTAGTATCATGAATATTTTGGATAGAATCAAAAGAGTATTGTACATTTGTGAATTCATAACAAATTTTTTTATTGTTTTAACCTAAAAGCTTCTGCTATGGCGTCGGTTTATTTTATGCGTGTTGTCATTGATATACATGGTGTGAGATTGATCAAGTGTCAAAGTCACCCCAGTCGCTAGCAGGAAAATTTGCTTTGTGACTTTGCTTTTATATTAAATTATAAAAGAAAACTAGGTTCCCACGAGTACCGAAATTACTCGGAAGCCAGGTTAATAGAAGTATTGAGTCAAATGGTGGACGGTAAGCTAACCATCAAAGGGGCATCACAGCTTTATAATATATCTTATGGAACTTTGTATAATAAATAACAACAATTTTTAATTAAAACAAAGGTTCTGTCATATTTGGTACTTTTGTTTGATCAAAGTTACCCCAAGATGTAAAAACACCAATAACTTTTTTCCCTGTTGACTGATTTTTAATTTTTTCTTCTGTTTTAGGATAGTAATTGGGGTTAGTTTCAATATTCACGCTGAAAATGGGGGGTTTCAAAGTAACCCCAAATCAATTATAACTTTAATCACCCTGTTATTATTTTTTTTTCTCAAAAAGTATTGAAAAATTGTTTGTTCTTTTAACGATTTTAGAGAGAACTATTAAAACCGATAATTCGACATTTTTTATTTCAAACAAAATTCACAGGATAAAAAGTTACAGACGTTTAAATTTCAAAATTGATCAAAGTAACCTCGGTTTACGGTAACGATAGCCGCCAGAAACCGAATGAAGAAAATCGGTGATGCACTGGTGGGGATGCAATCCGACGACCGGACCCATTATATGAATAATCGATCGACCGATCAAAAACTGACTTGTCACATTTTAATTCATTCTAATGAACACTATATAGTAATGAATAATTGTAGTATTTCAATTGTATTATACTTAATAAAAAAATATTTAATTTAATAAAGTATTAATTACTATCATAGCAATAAATTATTTACACTCCTGCTCCACGGGAAATAGTTTTTTGTGATTATCTTATTAAATATGATGTTCTAAATAAAAAATATGATTCGATAATATTTTGTTTGTACAGTCAAGAGCACATTAAGCTTGACACTTTGTACTTTGGACCGTTCTTATCGTAAGCGGCATAGAGTTGGATTTAAGTCTTAAGTGTAAAGCTTGAAGTGCTCTTGACCCTGTACATGCACACAATTTTTAAACAATATAAAACATCTCGCACTATTCTATTTTGTTTTACGAATATTATATAATATAACATAGAATATATTTGGTATCACCTTTGTTTACATTATTGGACTTTGATTTTATCTCATAGTTTGCTGCTTGCAAGCGGGCAACACTTTCGGGCAATAAACTGTCATTGTACTCCATCTTCAATAAAGACAGACTTATAGGTGTGCAAAAACAAATACAATTCGGTAAGTTTGGTCGTAGTACAAATAGAACATTAAAAAGGCTAACATAGGATGTGCTCGGTGAGAGTTTATTGGAAAGTGTCTGTATTGTACATCGCGTACTACTTTGATATGAAATCAGTTATATACCTACTTTTTAAATAGAATTATATACTGTTCTATTTTTACTACATTTTATAATCGCCTAGAATTTATTATTACAATCGACTAATTGATATCAATCGAATGGTGCTCGAACCACGGTGAAGTTAAGAAAGTAAATGGTCAAGAAATAAAAATTTTAATAATTCGTGAAGAAAGTTTGTACTTCAATTTTGCGACCAATCGCGATTTCATTAACCTTTCATTTACGTCATTAATACCATTTTTCGTCATAGTTTTTAAGTGTTTACATCGGGCGTTTTCAACGCCATTATCTTATTTATACCGTACTATTTGCTTACTATCAAAAGAAAAAGAAAATCGTAATAAGTATAAATGTTATAAAGTTCCAACTAATCAGAAAGCGTCTTGTGTTGAGGGATAGTTTATGCATAGCAAAATCAGCGTTTGTATAGCATAATGCTGAATATCTCTAAAATTTGTATGTTTAGCTACTTGTTATTTATTAAATCGATTACCGTCATTACTAATTAAATAAGATTGAATATTAATGTTGTTTGGGAAGTACTTGAATTGTTCATTTGTAGAGCTGGCACGACAGCGCGTGAATTGCGCCAGAAGCGACATAAAGCACGAGATACTGAGAATCACATAGAGAGTAGCAAAATCTCGCGCTTCTATGTCGCCCAAGTCGCGCCCTGCCTTGCTACCCCTATTGAAGTTGGATTTATATCATTAAGCGAATTTAGGTCTGTTATCTACATACGCTGTTTCAGCAACCAGTAACACTTGGTTGTTTAATACAAGATGTCAAAAATAACTAAATGCTATTGGTTTTTTTTTTAATAATGCACACACTCAACATAGCGCCGCACTAGGGAAACCCTGTGTCGCGGGTGCCATGGACACACACATAGACAACCACAAATTACACCCAAACTCGCGAGAGAAATAAATGTAAGCCATACAAACATTTCTCCCGGCCCGGGAATCGAACCTTCCCAGGTTCCTCTGCGTGGCAGTCCGGCATGGTAACCGTTCGGCCACGGAGGCAGTTGCCGAGGCAAAGCCCGTATTAACGAGAAGTGCTGGTGCAAACCAATTTTGAATCGTCACTTTGAAAATAAATCATAAAACGAGTATGACTTTATGTTAACGTTTATTTTATTCCTTTTTGTTTGTTAAATTTTAAGTTAATTAATGTATGTTAAGAATCTCACAGGTTTATTTTTATTTTATAGTGTAACTTGTTAGGCCTTCGTCTACCGAGGAGCTTATTTCATATTTCTTCTTACTCGTATATACATTGGCGCACATAAACGTCATCATTTAAGGATGACTTTCCAACAAAAGTATTTATCGAGTATGCAAACTTTTTATATTTGTTTCAATGGAAAAGTGAAAATTATTTAATAATCTTAAAAGGTATTAAGCGTCATGTGAGTCTTGAAGATAAGAAATGATTTTTTAAGAGGTCATTTTCTTGCTTGTTTGCTTACACGTGTTTGCATTACCTGGACTCCGCGTAATTTTCCTAATCAAACACAGATTCATCCGAGAATAAAACCCTACCCTACCTATCATTGGTCCAACAACGCACAGTTCTGGGCATACATGCTTCAATTTTGTAAATACGACCATTTGAATCCCCAAGGATTTAGGAACCCTAGCTGTTCTTCAGGTGCGAACTTCAAACTCCACATGTTTCTTCCATCGTCTATAAGCTGACCCCTACACCTTTCACGCTTCAATCTTCGGTCAATATTGTTATTTGGGTTGCCACAAGAACTCTTCCAATTTCACGTGCCATATTCCAGCATGACCATGGTAGAGATTTTGAAATTTGACTAGTCGGGTAAAAAGTTTTTATTCGTAAAAGGTTTTAGTCGCAAAAAAATTGATTTAGCCGGTTCGCCGTTCAAAAGTTATAAGGGATTTATTCCAGCGGCACCATTTCTCAATCTCGAGAACCACAACACCTAGCTTACATTTGATCACACTAAAAAAAAGTCGTGATTTAGTCGGTTCTAGTCGATAAAACGGATAGATAGATATCCGATGAGCACCTAGGCCGTATAGCCGGATATCCGGAGTGCACCTAGGCTATATAGCCGGATGTCGCGGCCGGTTCACAGCGCGCATCACCGTGATTTATTGATTAGTGAATTACTGCATTTTCACATTGATTTCATTTGTTGTGGTTACTTGGTTTTTATAAAAACGATTAATTTATTCGATAATATAAACAAATACGAGTACATAACAGAAAAACGTTATCAGTAAAGAAATCGCAAAGTTGGATCTATTTATGAAAATAAATATCACCAAGTTTTACCACTTAATGCAGAAAAACTAGTCTTCATCGACCATAATTTGCCTGTATTGAAATTTGAATACACTAAATTTACAGATAACGTTATCCTCTAACTTCATAGTTCTTTCAGTTACAAGTAATAAACATATCGTTAACGAATGTGTAGTTGCAGTATATTCTATTACTATAATCTTTAACCAATAAATCAATTTATTTGGCGTACTGATTATGACTTTTCCTCACTTTCAAACATCCGGTATCCGGCCGGATACTATTCTACTATGATATTTGTTTCATCTCGTCGATTGTCGACGTCGATTTGAAGTTATTAAGGTGATTTACTGTCCACACTGTCCCTATCTACCAACCCGAAAGATAGGGTTCTCCGGAGAGACTACGGGCTCGACCAAGTTGCAGCGGGCGTCCGGAAGTCATACGCCTTTGCGGGCGTATATGGCGGACCCGGACTTGGGTATGGACTCACTGGGGTTTGTGGTTAGCTGCAGAGATGGACATGTTGCCCCGGTTACATGTATCCGGGGCGTCTGTCTCGTGAGCAGCTAGCGCGTCTTAGTAGCAGTCTAGTTGAGGGCCTGTATGCGACTCGCACGATCGATGTAGGAGACGCGCGGGACACGTGAGTTGCCCTTTAAGTTTGGAGCTATGTGCGGACATTGTCGCAAGGCACTGCGACTTGCAGGATAGTAGAGGATAAGCTAAATATCCTCCGGTCCCTCCAGCCGCTTAGTTTATTGGGAACTATAGAGACGTCGTTTTTCGGCGTCGGGAAGTGAGCGTGCCTTACAGCTTCGCCACCAATGAGGAGATTTGGTAGTGGACTCAGAGTCGACGGCTTAGCGGTGCCAACTGCTAGTTGTGCAATGCGCAACGGGCCACGTGACAGAGATCTGTGAGAACCCTGTACACTGGTTGATCAGGGGTCATAACCTGAACTTGTAAGGTTCCTACGCGTGCACAGGTTATAGTGCCCTTCCTGCATAGCCCAGAGTTTGATAAGGAGAGGCACTATAAATAAAACTTATGTAGAATGATATGGGACTGTCCACACTGGAATATGCTTATTCCGGCGGCATCATTTTTGAATCTCGAGAACCACGACTTGCAGCTTGGATCAGATTGCACAAGGATTGCACCCAGAAGAAGTCGTAAATTAGTCCGTTCTAGTCGCGCCTTTGTTTAGTATATACAACCGATTTATTATTTCAAGGTTATACCTGTTTTAGTCTCGGAGCTCATATACATATTTTGCATAATATACACATTTGTTACAGGAAATGAAACTATTAGGGGTTAAAGTATGAAATTGCCGTTTTATTGCAATAGGTTCTTTGAATTTTCATAGAATCTTTATGGTTTGAGGTTTTCGAATGAAACTTTTTTCAAATGGTTTCTGTGA
>NW_020653200.1:17795952-17809482 GCF_003589595.1 Hyposmocoma kahamanoa | reverse complement strand
ATTCAAAGAACCTATTGCAATAAAACGGCAATTTCATACTTTAACCCATTGACTTACAAATAAATGGACGACGGGTCTAATACAAAAACCACGAAAAAAAAGTCCCAAGTCAACCTATTCGAAATTTAAATTGTTATGTCATCGCAGTATCGCGCTGTCCGTAGAACAAATGAAGACTAAAGCGGAGTGTCGCGCTCTGTATACGATTTTAGCGCTTTACAAGTGCGGACACTTTTTAGCGCGGACCCGACGTCCATATAATTGTAAGTCAATGCTTTAACCCCTAATATGTAGGCTATTGTAATAGATAGTTCAGGGAAATTAGCAAATAAATAAGTTGCTTTTTCCTTTGTAAAGTGTTACATAGCTCTATCAATATATTTATTTATTTAAACTTTATTTTACAAAACACTGAAGTACAAATGGCGGACTTAATGCCATAAGGCATTCTCTACCAGTCAACCATTAGGCCAAACAGAAAAAAAATTCTTGTCTTGATTTTGACAGTTGTCAAGCAGATGGTCGCGCAACATGCGCTTGAAAGATAGTTTGGTCTGAGCTTGTCTTACATGGAGCGGGAGCGCGTTCCAAAGACGGATGGCATTAAGGGTAAAAGATTTACAGAAAAAATCAGTGCTGTGAGAAGGAATAGAGAGCTTAAGGCTACGGGAAGATCGAAATCCGCATCCCGGCCGAGCGGTTTGAAATTGAAATGAACATTTAAGCTAATCAGGTGCAGCTGAGTCGAACAAGATGAAGAAAAGAGTGGTTAAAATTCTTAAGGACCTGGGTTCGCGGATGGGAAGCCAGTTTACTTGACGACGAAAAGCAGAGATGTGGTCATACTTCCGCTGACCAAAAATAAACCTAATGCAGTTGTTAAGAAGACGACCTAATCTGTT
This sequence comes from Hyposmocoma kahamanoa, assembly GCF_003589595.1. Taxonomy (NCBI): domain Eukaryota; kingdom Metazoa; phylum Arthropoda; class Insecta; order Lepidoptera; family Cosmopterigidae; genus Hyposmocoma; species Hyposmocoma kahamanoa. The sequence continues at coordinate 17,808,580 of NW_020653200.1, read as the reverse complement.
CAAAGAGACTTGAGAGATGTTACTGTAACACACGTCAGCATAATCAATCACAGACAACACTAGAGCTTGAACAAGAAGATTTATAATCAAAGATTTCTGCCAATGTCAAGAGTTTAAGGAAAACTTAACCGGTTTCTATGGCAAACATCCTTAGAGGATGGAAAAAAGCAAACATCACTGAGAATTTTTATGTTGCCTGACAAAGCACGGATAATGTTAATATATTATTAGTTTCCATCTTTTGACACACATAGTTTAAAATATGATGAATACCAGAGCTTAGAATCCAGAATTACGCCTAAAAATTTAACGTGATCGCTAACCATGTTAGGTAATGGTTGAAGTGGATATGTAGGTCTTGAACATAACAGCATTACTTTTTTCAGCCGACAAAGAGAGGCTGTAGTCCGATAGCAAGGTAGAATTGAGGTAATGTAAGACAGAATTAAGATATTGAGTAGTTTTTGAGAAGGCTTTGGAGGAGAAATACAAAGCTATAGATACCATTGACATATACCTAGTAGATATCAAGACAATGGGTTTGTAAGAACTAGAACTACCTGGGTTTAGTTTTAAGAGCGGTATAATAGTCTGAGATTTCCAACAGAAAATGAAATATTAAGAATGTTTTATAAAAAAAATCGCAAAGAATAAGTTGTAGGTTTCGAGCTTTGGGTCAAGAGCTACCAAGGACAAATATACTCTCACTTTAACACTCCCCTTAGAGTAACTAGATACCACCACTAATACAAATATTCATCTCGGTGAGAATTGATAAGAAAAACCACAAATTATCGCAATTCAAACTCGGGAAATCTGGGAATCCAATTATTAAATTAGAAGAATGTTTTTAACTACAACAATGACACTGTACAAATAACTGAGGTAATCATTAATTTATATTATTTTGACTAAGAACAAAATATCAGATTATTTACAAAAATCGCAACGATGTTTTAGCTGCCTGTATAAGTTTAAAATAGGTTACATGAATATTTTCATTATATTTTAATGATTTTTTAATATATTGTTCAAATAAATAAATAAATACAGTACAATATAATAAAAATAATATTATTTTACGGTAAAATGACATTACAGGGCCGATTTTGTGTCAACACAAAGATATGTATATTACAGAACAGACGTAAATCCAGTGTTAATATTGTAATGAATTTCTACCGTTAAAACTACCTTATTTTGTTGCATATTTCAACATTATTTATTATACATTAATATGTTAATTTTGTCAATACAGTGTACCTGCAGTCGGTGTCGCTTGACGGTCAAGGGCTACTTATTGACCTTTTATCGCACTAGACAGACGACGTTATACTGTTGGTACAACTATATTGGCTGTATTCGGGAACAAGCTTAATTAAATGTTTAATGTTTGCTTAAGTTATGTTGCAAGGTGTTTGTGCTACAGGTGTAAAATAAGAAGACAGACGAAGAGTTTTGAAATTCAATGATTGAGAGAGGAGACTTCGAAAAGCATCACTTTTGATTTGCAACATTTATTACATCTTTCTCGATTTGTCTATGTTTTATTTACACAATACGTGAACAAATTGCTGAAACGTAACGGTGAAAATACGTATAGATATAACCTGCAATTGAAAAGTGTACTAAAATTCATCCAAATGATGTTGACTTTCGTGAAATGAGCAGAAATTTCGTGCACTGTGATCGTACTAGTTCGCGATGTTTACCATTTAAAATGTGTAAAAATATTTTTGGTTACTTTGAGATCATTTTAACGCTGACTGTATGTACACCATACTAAACACGTGGTAATGTAGCTTCATTTTAGAAGCGTACATTTGCTTTTGTATTAGGGGACAGTGTATGTTGTTAAGCTCAGATTAAATTATCTGGGTTTCCTGATGCCTTGCAATACATCAGGTTCCAGAATTGTTATCGTCATAGCATCGCATCGGCGCAGGCGTTGTGGAGGCAACGCGTCGCCTACGAATCCTACAATGCGGCGATGAAGGCACACCGCGCATGTGCAAAAGAGCTTTATGTAACCGCGGGCCGATCCGAATCCAAGCACGATCCATGGCTAACGGTTCGCTAGCAAACTTTACTCATTCATCTTTTCCCTGAAAGCGGGGTGAGGGGCCCGGGCCGCGCGCTGCGCTACTCCGCGCGCGTTACATAACGTGGTGGCGGAGGGCGAAGCCGATTCCTACTCGAGCCGCCCTCGCGCGCGGACCTGTGTCGGTGCCCGACGCCCAAAGACGCGTTATCTCGAACTCGCGTCTTCGTCGCATTCCCTATTGCGTGCTGCGAGTTAGTTCGACACCGCGCGTTTTCTATCTCGAACCTCTTTCTAGCCGCGCTTACTTTTGTTGGGAACACTTTTCGGCACTCTTGCGACCTCCCAAACTTTGCCGCTGACTCTTAGCTTCTTACTTCCAGGGAAGGCGGTAAGCCATTGTTTACAATATTCTCGTTTTTGTTGTCACTCGCCCTGCAAACTCATTATATAACATTTTCTCGCCGCTTCGGTTGCTGTCATCTATGTTTCATTCCATTGTCTTTGTGCGATTCTAGCTGTGCGCCGTCTCAATAAATGTTTCAACAACTTACTGTGTTTCGTATACGCAAAATAACGCCAGTTTAAAACTTTTTCTCGGGTGATTGATTACCGCGGTATGGCAATAACACGCTTTCGTGTTTTGCGGAATGGTTATTTTTCACTTTGCCCAATTACAGGGTGTATCAAAAGAGTCAAATGACGTAAGCAGGTCAACAAAAAAACTTACTTTCATTTATTCTACAACTTTTGGCAATTTCCAACGTTTTTGACATACTTTTTATATAATTTTCTTAGAGCGGTTTCAAACTTTGTATAGAAATATTTTTTTCTCTTTCTCCTCTTAAAACATTAATTTTATATTAATAGGTATAACAATTAGATTTTAACCGTTTATTTTACCATTTTAATATATTCACAATATTTTATTTCGTATTTAACGTCAACGTTACGTCACGCTTAGAATCTAATTAAATGTAAAAAGCAATATGTAAGTAGTATATAAATAAAGGTAAACTAACCATATTAACCAAAATATGAGCTTAAACTTTAATGCTCTTAAATACGTTACTCATTGTATTCTTAGTTAGGCGGGTTTTGTAAAAATCGCGTAAAACACTTTACCGCCTCTTGGAAACGTTATTGCTGGCAAACACGCTAACATGACAATGTGTAGTTGTTACCTTTTCCCTGTACCTTAAAATAAAATATATTTCTTATGTATAGTATAAGAAATTGAATATATTCTTTAGTACATAATTGTATTCAATTTCCATTGCGAATAACACTGCTGAAGCTATGTACATCATTGACATTAATGTTGTTCGAACCTAACACCGGATTTTTAAGCCTAAAATCTTTGGGACGCTGAGTAAAACGAATTAAGTGAGTATTTTTAAGTTGTGAATAAAAATAATACAGCCTAAAAACATTTCACTTAATTCGATTTCAATGTGTACAAATTCCGTAGCACATCGCCGTAATTCTTAGAGATAGAATGAAGTAGCTGTCATTATTGCACGGCTTCAGCGATAGCATGAAGGTCGGAGTTCATGATTAATGTTTTACAGCGGCCTCATCTATACGTTGCGCCTTATATCTGTTTGAAAAGTCAGTTGGCATTGTTCCGAGAGTGTATGTAGGAATGTTAGCAATCTTCCCGCGTCGCAATCCTGTTTGATTTCATAGCAGCAAAATTTCAGAGAAATCTTATTTAAAGTAATTATTTATCACATGTGTAATAATCGCGTTCGTGTTGTATGTTTAACAATTTTAGTGAGTGGTGACGTCACGTGCAAACAATGTATGTTTAATAGATGTTTCCTCAAACGCACGGCTTTTTTGGCGGCTGGTTCTTTGTAGCCTAATTAGAATTGGGCTTGGGCAAAACTGAAGCATCCCGATGTGCTTAATGAATAAGGAACCAATCGATTGAAACTTTTGAGAGTGTAACAGATGTGTATTCTAAATATAAATATCGGAAATGCTTTTCATTTTCCTAAATACGTAAAAGCTTTCCGGAAAAGCGTTTCGAACGCCGTTCCTTATCCGGCAGTACGGTACTTACTATAAACAATGCACTATTTTTTATAAATATGAATTGTAAATGTTTATCATTCTATATCCAAAAGTATTTCAGAATATTATTAAATAATTTTTTGTTCAATAAACATTCGATACAGTGTTACGTGATTAAAAAAGTTTGCAAAACGTGTAAATATTCTTACTGTTCCGTGGTTTATTGGTAATACGCAAAGAATTTTAATTCCGCATTCAGATGTTCCCCGCAGCGGCCCAGGTCACGAACCAATTTTAACCTTTCGTCTTAGGATGCCTGCATCAACCCCTTCTCGCCTCAATTTGTACCAATATTGTTTTTCCCCCGAACTCGGGGAACAACGTGAGTCTCGTAATCTCAAATCTTTGATGGATTCATTAGAATTAGGTCGAAAGTTCTTCTAGCTTCTGTTGACTTGCATTTCTTTCTCCACGGAAACGAATCTTTTTACCTAATTTAAAATTCCATTTCTATCTACGTGCTACTATTTCTTATAAGACAACACATTCATAAGTTGATTTTATTCGTAGATGACTTAATTATAAGATAAAACAATAAAAGAGTTTAATCAAATTTTACCTTCATTATGGTAAGTATGATTTGCTTAGGTTATTGCCATATTCAAAATATCAGGCACCATTTACATTGTACATCCTTAAGAGCATCCCCAATTTTATAAAGATAATCGTGCTTATCTGTTTAGTTACCACACTTTACTCCCTTAATTTCTCAATGTAAATTTCAATATAATTTCTAAATGCCGTTTACTAATCACTTAGTTGTATTGATTGCTTCTCTAGTAGCTCGCGGAAATAATAATAATAATAATAGTAACAGTAACGGTAACGGTAAAGGTAACGGTAAAGGTAACGGTAACAGTAACAGTAACAGAAACTGTAACAGTAACAGAAACTGTAACAGTAATAGTAACAGTAACTCCAAAATTATTCCAATTTAATCTTTTAGGCCTTGGGAAAGGCGAGTCTAAAATAGATATAATAATAATAATATAATAATAACAAAAACAGTAACAATAACAATAATAAAGACAAAATGGAGGGAGAGGCCTGATAGACATCAGGTCAGTCGATTTAAAACATACTTTCACACAAAATATTTTTTTTTATTTCTTTATTTATATTCAGGTTACTGAGACCCATAGATACATACCTTACAGACTAACATACATAACAATATAAAATAACTACTAATTTAACACGTATTTAGGTTGTCGGCGACGTGTGGCGCCATCTGGTGTCAGGCAACCGGCCACGGAATCGCCGGTATAGGACACCCTTCGGCCAGAACTCCTCCTTCATGAAGGTCGACAGATGTTCGGTCGGCACTCTCACCACAAACGAATTAAAGTTCACGTAGTGGCGGGACTCCAACCGCTCGACCCTCAGGGTGTATTTGGATTTCAACCTGATGTACTCCACTATCTCCTCAGACTTCGTGGAGTAATGCAGGCGTGACAGGTACAGCAGCGTTGTCGGGATTGCCGGACGCAGCAAAAAGTTGGACCCTGTCGGTGCAGTGCCGCACAGGTTACGGCTGGTGGGCTTCCTCTTCTTCTTCTCCACCTTTGTGAAGCCGTCATCGTCGCACCGGTCCGTCTGCCTCTGTGGTTTTGCAACTTCAGAGACAGGTACACGAGGTTTTTTCATCCCCTTCGTTGATAGCTGCCTGGCTTGTGGTTGTGGAGCAACGGGTCGGTTAACAGCTGCGACAGCGGCGTAATCACGTGGAGGGGTCAACGTGTTTACGCGTGACGTCTCCGCCGGAGCGGACAATCGAGGGTTGGGGCGCGGGGAATCGCGCTCAGCGACAGCGGTCGGTGACGCATCCATATGGGCCGACTCAAAACTGCCGATAGATGCATTATGTGCCCCGCGACGAGTATTCACGTTACAGGCCTCGGGTGACCTACTTACCGAAGTTGCACTACTCAGTAATACAACTTGGGCACGTAACTCACAGATGGTGTTATCCGAAGCCTCCAATTTACATTGAACTTCGGCCAGACTTGCTTTCAGGGATGTGATGTCCTTAAGCAGCCTAGTGAGATCGACATGGTCGAACGTGACAGGGGGCAGCTTGTGCAGCTCCTTTGCCACGAAAGCAGGCACGTCGTCTGGGTCGGTTTCCTTTAACATCGTTATAATGTCCTGGATACTCTTCGTTCCTCCATCCCTCCGGCGAGATGGCATCTGCTCAGCCTTGCCAAGCACACGGAAAAGCAGCGCCTTGCCACTGCAAATCTCATCTTCTTTAAAGTTTGATTTGCAGCTCTGCATGATGCTGACCTCGTCCATAGTGTCGATGGCGTGTTGTATGAACGCCAGCAGTTCATTGGCTATGAGTTGTTGGGAACCCATAGTCAATTACGCGCAGCGGTCATTACCGCGCGGATCGCGAATTAATATAATTCTTACTGTGTGAGCACGTCCGAATCTGAGCGTGCATCGCACCGGACTGAAATCATCCACTAGTAACATACATAATGCCATAGTTCTAAATGATCACAATTACACTCCACTTAACTTAAGTGAACAAACAGATACACAACACGTTGATAGTGATGACCCGCAAAAACAGAAGATCGAAGACTGGAAGAAAAAAGTGTTGCACGGCCGATATCCCCATGATTTCGAACAATCACACGTTAACACATTAGCATCGAATAAGTGACTTAGAATAGGTAATTTGTTCCCAGAAACTGAAGGATTCATAATTGCAATACAAGATCAGATAATTAACACTAAAAATTATAGAAAATATATAATAAAAGAATCACCAGCAACAAACGATAAATGTCGCAAGAGTCATATTCAACCAAAAATTATTCAGCACGCAGCATGCGCAGCCCTTGCACAAACAGACTACATCATAGACACAACCAAGTAGCAAATGTCATTCACCAGAAACTGGCTCTCAAATACGCACTCATACAATTGTTATCCCAATCGTTATTTCCACAGCAAGCATTACTCCTAATCATCTTCTCCATAGCCTTAAATTATTAAGGTGTAAAGAAACCCTCTACATAACCTTGCAAAAAGTTGTGATTTTAAATACATGCCGCATCGTCAGAAAGTTCATGCAGATGGAAGAGGACGAAGTAGGATCTTATTACACACCCACATGTGCAAAAAAATATCTTGATAATAATAATCACTAATAATGAATAATAAATAACCCACCACGTACTCGTAGATACATGCCATACTGCATTTACTTGACGTAGGTCCGTAAATGTAGTTCAAACCAGCTTAGAAGCTGAGAACACTAAAGTAAATAATAATAATAATAATAATTAATAATAATAACGCACACACTCAACATGGCTCCGCACTAGGGAAACCCTGTGTCACGGATGCCATGAACACACACATAGACAACCACAAATTACACTCAACTCACGAGAGAAATAATGTAGGCCATACAAATATTTCTCCCGGCCTGGGAATCGAACCTGGGACCTCTGCGTGGCAGTCCGACATGGTGACCATTCGGCCACAGAGGCAGTACATACTGCTATTTTAAGGAAAGTCACACAATGGTCACGTGAATCAAAATTAAATACTCCTGAAGATAACAAAACTGCAAGACACAATTATTAAACGTGAATTAATGTTAGCTCTGTTCGCTTAATAACGTCTAGAAACAAGTTTTCCTTGTTGCATTAAAATGATATTAAATTCATTTTCGAATTATACCAATATGTTTTTTCTTATTCATCTTGTCTATTAGGATAAACTGACTACCAGATATTTTGAAATATCCTTATAGTAGAACCGGGTTGACCTTTATTTATCTCTCTTACCCGAATAAATTGATTTTTTTTTCAAGAATATTGCAACATTTTAAATGAAATTGGAAACTCTATTTTTTCATGTCCACTATTAATTTTATTTAAACACCAGTTATGTGTCGTAACATTAACGGAACAATGCGTTGAAAATCAATCCAAATATGGTCAACATGATAACGAAACTGGAATCTAAAATATTCGTAATAATTTTTGTTCCAAGAATTCCCACTGCGTAGCAAGTACTACATTTACCCCTACGTCAATGGGGATTTGTGGTGAGAATTCTAAGGATCCCACCAGTGGGGATTTGTGGAATATTCATACTTATTCGATGCTGTTTTATTATTTTTAAGTGTACAGCGTGGAGCCTACTGAAAATGCTTTCATTTTTTATACAATCTATAAAATGTATGTATTACTTAATTTTATTGATAAATTTCAGATTGAGCAATAGAGTTGTTGGATGGATTTCCTTTCATCAGTCTTTTAACAAAATAACCTGGACGGCACTGGATTGAATTCGCTTTACTAATAAGATCTTTTTTGAGTGTATTGTAGGATATTAAGTTCTTGTAAATATAGGAAACGTATAACTTTAACAAAGATTATCTAAGGTGTGTAGCACGTGAGTGTGGATAATTCGTTGGAAAAGTTTAAGCTTAATGAATATTTACTGTAGGAAGTTTGGTATGCCTCCTCTGTGGCCCATAAATCATGGGTACATGCGTCGAGTACGTAAGTTATGGTATAGATGGACCTTAGCTTAAGAATTAGCACTAGAAATACACATTTATGACAGAGGGCTAAAATTTACTGAATCTGAAGAGAGTAGTAAAATCGAGGCACCTCTTTATACCACTTGAAGCTTACTCACCCGGAAGAATTGGGCTCGCGACGCGTCGTTTCTCCCTCATTTACCAGCTGCCTATATAGTATATTGTTGGTTTAGGTCTCTTCATGAAATATTTATTTGTATGCTTTTGTGTTGACGCGAATCTGCGTTTTATCATCCAATATCGTTTTATTGCATTATTTTCAAGTCCAAGATTTTCAAAGTTAATGTTATTTTTATGTTGTGACTGTTGAACCTAGTTGGTTTCCAAAGCTATAATATTATATTAGTATATACATATACATATAATATTAGTAAAGGACAGTTTGTAAGATGTAGGCAGATCTTACGCCGCAATCCGTTTTTTGCATTTGGACATCTCAGAAATCGACGTGACTACTCGCATTGTTTTCCCCAACCGAAACCTGTAGTTGTTGGGTAGGAAGTAAAGCACCACAAGACTGCGCCATGAGAACTCATAACCAATCAGGCAATATTTATTATAATAGAGTATTATAATACTCATCCATAACCTGGCTAAGTTTAAAGGATTTTACTGAGCGTTTGATCGGTTGTACTTCAAAATAGTTAAGAAATTGGTAAAGCGTAGACATTGACTTTGTTTATGCCAATATGAAAATTTACTTAGTTGAAACTGCAGTCTCAAATCTTGTCGAAACTTAATCATATTTGTCCGATAAAACGTGAGGATGGTTTGTATAAACTTAATTCATATTTTGTAGAGGTATATCGTCACAAAGTTTCGTGCTTGTTTCTTATTAGTTTGCTAGTTATCAATATATGAAAATGTACTATTTATTTTTTGTATATCAGAGACCACTCTGTAATAAAAGACCTAAATTCAGTGCAACGCTACAAAAAATATTTCGAATTTGTGATAGAAAGTTTACCGAGTATAACAAGTCATTGAAAACCTTTGGTTGTTTTGAGATATGTTTTTCAATTCCGAAGCTAGTTTGTTGGTTTTTGCTATTGCCTGTTGGATGATACTATAAATTTTGTGTAGATACAGTCAAGCTAACGTCTTTATCTAAACAAAACGTATAATATTGAGATACATTGTTGTGTTACAATTCGTAGAGGAAAAGAGGTAAGAAGACTTTGTGAAAGTATCAACGCGAACGTTTTGATTTACCAAGGAAAACACTTTTAATGCAAATATGTATGTAGACTGTAGGACAGCGGCGTATTGGTACGTATAGGTACTGTCGGTACAGAGTGATATTGAAAATGAAGTAAACATTATTTTGCATAGTTAGAAATTTGATAAGATGTAAGTGGGAGGTATCATTACCTTCATATTGAAAATAGTGGGTCACTTACGGGTTATGGATGGGGATTCGGGCATCTTTAGGCATAGGCATGAGTCAAATACAATCAATACTACACAAACGTTTGGATGTGAAAAAGCTGTGCTCTCGGTGGATCCCTCACAATTTGACTGAGGCTGAAAAAATGGATCGCGTCACTTGGTGCAATGCCATGCTTACCAGATTCAACGAAGGGGCGTCATATTTGGTGTGGGACATATTAGCAGGTGGATTTATAGATAGAGATTTTATCGAGCGTATGGGTCTTTCGAGATGAGTCGAAACCAACCGAAGTGGCGCGCGTGCAAAGTGCCTCTAAGCGGATGATTGTTTCTTTTTTTAATAAAAGTGGACACGTGGCTACTGTCGCTTTGGAGAATTGTTGTACCGTGAATAGTGATTGGTACACGACCATTTGTTTGTCAGAAGTTATTGACAAACTCCGTAAAAATTACCGTAAACGCCGTATCAACTCGCACCACGATAATGCCAGTTCTCACACGGCCAGACAAACAAATGAATTTTTGAAGTTGAGCAACCAATACGAACTCACTTAAAACAGCCTACAATAATGCCACCAGGTCTTGCAAAAGAGCGTACATCAGAGCGGATGCTCAGCGCGTCGCACGAGTTGGCCAAGAACTCCTGACGCATCCCACTGGTAGTCGTAGCTACTGGCGTCTGGCCAGAGCTGTTGCGTCGAACTTCTGCCAGCCCTCGCTGCCCCCGCTGAGATATTCTGATGGCAATCTAGCCCACAAGCCGCAAGATAAAGCCGACCTCTTGGCATATCTGTTTGCGGCTAACTCCTGTCTCGACGACTGTAACGCACAGCCACCAACTCTACCTCACTGTGGCTACACGATGTCTGATATTCGTATCAGACAATGCGATGTGCGTACGCAGCTGCAGTCTCTCGACGTCCGGAAAGCTAGTGGTCCTGATGGTATCCCAGCGATTGTACTTAGGAACTGCGCAGCTGAGTTGACCCCCGTGCTAACGCGACTGTATCGTCTGTCGCTCTCTTCAGGTCGTGTGCCGGACTCTTGGAGAGAGGCTAATGTGCAACCAGTTCCCAAAAAAGGCGACCGATCAGACCCGCATAATTACCGTCCCATAGCCATTACTTCCATAATATGCAAGGTTTTAGAGCGGATCCTTAACAAACAACTGACCCAATACCTAGAAGATCACTCCATAATTAATGATCGGCAGTATGGGTTTCGTCCGAAACGATCAACGGGTGACCTTCTAGCGTACTTATCGCATATTTGGGGTGAGGCTATAGACAAACGTGGCGAGTCGTTGGCTGTTAGCCTCGATATAGCCAAAGCGTTCGATCGGGTCTGGCACAAAGCTCTTCTCTCCAAGCTCCCGGCGTACGGTTTGCCAGCCCAGTTATGCAGCTGGATTGCCGATTTCCTTCGTGAGCGGAGAATTCGCGTCGTTTCTGACGGCAGCATTTCGAGGTTCGTGAATGTGAACGCCGGCGTACCGCAGGGATCCGTCCTATCTCCCACGCTTTTCCTTCTGCATATCAATGATATGCTTCCACTTGGGAATATTCATTGTTATGCAGATGATAGCACTGTTCATGGGGGATATCAAGGATTCCCCGCAGCTGGGCGCGCCGATACTGACAGAGAGCGATCTGATCTTGTCGTTGAGCTCAATAGAATATTGGACCTCATCTCTGCATGGGGATCTAGTAATCTTGTTGAGTTCAACGCCAAGAAAACACAGGTTTGCGCGTTAACAACAAAATTGTCGCCGTTCCTTCCCATGCCTTCTCTGATGAGCACAGCACTTTCACCTCAGAGCAGTTTTACCTTGCTCGGTATGGAAATCTGCTGTGATTTGAATCCAAGGAGCTACATCGAATCTGTGATCAAAACAGCCTCACGCAAACTCGGAGTCCTGAACAAGGTGCGACGTTTTTTCACGCCGGACCAGTTATGCCTGCTGTACAAAACACAGGTCCGGTCTTGCGTTGAGTATTGTTCGCACTTGTGGGACGGCTCCGCCAAGTACCTACTCGATGCCTTGGATAAATTACAGCGTCGTGCTACTCGAATTATAGGCGACGAAGAGGTCTCATCACGCCTTGAACCTCTGCAACTGCGTAGAGATGTTGCATCGCTTAGCGCCTTTTACCGCATGTGCCATGGTGAGTGCTCTGAAGAGCTGTTCAACCTCATCCCCCCTTCCCCGTTCCTGCTCAGAAGCACGCGTGCTGGCCTTCGTAGTCACCGTTTCACTACCTGCCGAATTCCATCGCGTACTAAAAGGTTCGGTGGCTCCTTTCTCTGCCGCACGGTTGACAAATGGAACTCCCTTCCGGCACATGTCTTCCCTCCCTCTTATGATATGGGGTCCTTCAAACGAGGCGTGAAGAGGCATATTGTAGGCAGGCAGGGTGGAGGTGGCTAGTGCAGTGAGGATTTCATCGCTGCACTAGGTTCCTTCGCGTTTGGATACCACTTTCCACTTAACATCAGGTGGAGTGGAGTCATTTGCCTGTCATGTATAAAAAAAAAAAAAAAAAAAAGCA
>NW_020653200.1:17745597-17795852 GCF_003589595.1 Hyposmocoma kahamanoa | reverse complement strand
AAAAAAAAAAAAAAAAAAAAAGCAACGTTGACTTTGTGAGCCATCTCGCGTCCCTTGTGATATTTATTTATTTCCAAAAATTAAGAACCACTTACGCGGTCAACGATTTTCATCACCTGAAGAAGCTGTCGAAGAGTATGAAAAATATGTTTCAGAGATTGTCACGGAGGAGTGGCATAAATGTCTTCAAAATTGGTTCATTCGTATGAAAAAGTGCATTAACGCTAACGAAGAATATTTTGAGAAACAATAAATTCATTTCTGACCATTTGTAGTATTTTTTTCTTATTAATTCCGGAAACTTATAGTCCGCCACACGTATAAATAAATAATTAAAGAGAATTGCGAAAGTATTAAAAAAAACTTATTATGTCAACTCTTTCATTTTGCTAAAGTTTACCTAGAATCAAATTTCTGTTTGTCTGCACATAGGTACGCCTACGCACAGTGTACGCGTAAGCGCGTCAAGTGTACGACTCTCATCAGCCTAGATTGTAGTCTACTTGAAATTTAATACATTGTACTACTCACACTTTGTAATATTATCCAATTTTGAAAATTGCCTACGCATTTTATATTTTGTAGCTTCAATATTAATAAAGGAAGTTGTTTGCGCGTTTTCGCCTCTGTGACACTAGATCCACACTTATCAATATTGCTAATATTACCAACTACACTGAACAATAAGTACTATCTGTGATTATAGAAGTAACATTTTGTATTCTTCCGTGGGTAAGACGTGTCCATGGGCAGATAAAATATTTAAATACAGTCTGGAAATGAAACACTTTTTTCCTGTATAGTAGCCGGAAAGCTTTTTTGTTAGAAATAACAATTGTACAAAAACTTTTTTATTTCCAATTCCAATTATGGCAATCGCCAAAACCTAACATCTCGATATTTAAATACATAGTAAATAAATAGTCGATACAAACGTATCTGGTGTATAAAAGTACAAATATGCACATGAATAAGCATTGATTTGACGATAAACATACTTATTAATCGTAGTGCATTTGTTTTTCTTATATTTAACGAAGCCTATTCGCCACTCATAGAATTGGGCTTAGTCTGCGCCATAGGTCGCGTTCGGAAAGCGGCGGCGGCGTGCGGACACTGAGATTCGGCCTGCGACTTAGCTGCGTTTTTACTTTCATTCCGTGCTTATCGATTTCTTCTCGACAAAGGAAAAAGACGGTTGTATGGTAGCCATATTGAAAAGTTACTGAATGAAAATGTTGACCCGAAACAACGATCATGAACTCAGATATAGTTCGCCACTATTCTATATTAGATTCCTTCGAGAACCCTATTATATCTCTAACAGTTTGTGAGATATAATAACTCTGTAAAATTTTGTACGGCGACCATTGTGTATTTGAGTTTTGAATATTTATTTTTAAATTGTCCAGATATTTCGTGAAAATACCGGCAAGTGTTGTTCTTGAAGAAGCAGTAAGTGTCCGTTGTTCCACTATATCGGGACCTGTGCTGTTTGTATATTATTATCAGTCAGTGGGACTTTAGCACATTTTAAGCAAGAATTTATTAGCAATTCATTTTGCTGTCCGTCAGTGTTATTACGAGTAAGCGAGTTCGAATCAACAACAGTGATTGGAATTGTTTCTTGTACAGAAGGGCGTGGGGGTGGTTGTAAGTGGTCTTAGATCCAAGTAAACGGTACAAGGGAAGGACGAGGGTCTCGGGGTAGTCTGCGAAAACAAACAGAGTTGCATACGAATTGCTATATTACGTGGAATCGTCGTTCTCGCCGCCCATTTTTCGAAATCAACTTGAGAAACATGGAGGCTCTTAGTAATTTTATTATTCCAACTCAAACCTCATCCACTACTATACTTTCAGACCTGTCATAAGTTATTTTATTGCATAAGGTACCGCTTACCTGTATTGTTGCACTCCGAATTCTACTATTCTATAGAAATCTACCATTAGAGGCAGTAAACAATATTAAACGATTTTATATTCTGAATAGTTCCTTAAAATACTATATTTTTCAGAAATATAGACAACGCGGCGTATTCATTCCACTTGGGGTAGTCTCACACTATGCTGTAGTTCGGTGCTTGCAAATGAGGGTGATATTACGTCAGTTTTTGTTCTAGGTTTAAATTTGTCACCCACATTACATTACTTCATTATGAAGCCAGTGTGTATTTATGAATTTTAATAAAGTAAGTCTTCGGAAGTAATGAATAATACAATCAAAGAAACTCAGAGTTCGATCGCTAGAGGGGTTGAAAAGTTTACTAGCCTGTATTAATGTGGACTAAAATCTTGAATCACCATACTCTTAGTACCAGTTGTTTCAAAATAGCGTAGTTAGATATGTGGCTGAAGTGCCAGTGACCAAAATTTGGTAATCGAAGAAGGATGTAAGAAGTGCTCAGTATATACAACAAGATACATTTTCTATTCATTAATTAAGTAACCGTGACTAGATTGAAGATGAAACTTTAATTTATGAAAATTAATAATGAATAGACATAGACAGATAGGCATTTACAAGGTATTTGTCCAGGTGACGATGACCAACTCTCAACAAGTGACTAGCCTGCTCGTTTGCTTCCCACTTTGTACTAAAAAAAAATGCATACTATAAGTGGTATGCAATTTTTATTTTCCCACACGCCAGGTTTTACAAAGACTGAATCACATCACTCCTTGCTTTTCCCTGGTACTATACATTCAGCTCTAGGCAAGTGTCTAGTACTATCACTTTTCTGTGCACGTATTCTAGCATTTAGTGAATGGCATCGGTAAAAGTGCATCGCCTTGCTTGAATCCTGTGATGACTGCGAACTCATCGTAAAGTTTCTGCATCTTTAGTAACACATACAATAGTACTTTATACGCTGTGAGTAAAAGAGCCCTCTTTGTTTCGCGCACATTTATTTTGCTACCTTTCATAGAGACTGGACTAATCACGCCCACATTCCAGTCTCGTGGCGTTTGCTTCGTCTCCTACATTCCTGTAAGAACAAACACCACATTTAAACTAAATTATTTGTCCAACTAAACTATTATTCACATAAATTGTCTCCCAGGTCGCTTTCAAAATAAAGAATCATAAAATTCTCCTACTAATATAAATGTTAATTTCGTAATGTCACTTACAATTTGGACTCATTAACCGACCGAGACTCGACTGTCAATTATTTACCTTTCTCGCTTCCACCAGTGTGTTGATAAAATTTTAAACTCTATCGTAACCCGGTACTGCTCGGTTGACAAACACCATATTTATTTTAGGGGTGCGCCTCACTTATACGAAAATTAAATAAACTAATTTCAAAAAATATACCGTTCATTTAACATAATTTTTGTGTGGACCAATTCCACTTCCTATAATATAACTTCATATAATTCTTGATATACCATTCACATCTACAAAAAAAAATAGAAAGCTCATATTATATATATAATATGTAACTGTCACCTCAATAATATTATAGGCATATATATAGGGATTATAGGCATTATTCCAATGGACTTCAAGCCTTAACCAAATAATATGTGGTGATTGTATATTAAACAAATATAATTATACAAAAATGTTTTGATTACTATCATATTAATACTTTTATGCCTATCGATTAATCTTAGGCAAAGCATTTGAAATCATGTTATATAAATCCTTCACCACTGATATCTATGATATGTTATTATTTATATAATTTTTCGCTTTAGGCATGTAGCACCCCGTTGGGGCACTGCAATGTTAAGGAGAGCACACTAATTTATTATATTTCTTACCTATTTAAGTCAAAATAATAATATCACCCCATCAACATTGAAATCTATTTTATGTCAGTAAATATATAGTGTCAATTTTAATTGAAATTTAATTTAGTTTTTGTGTATTATTATCAACAAAAAAAGAAACATTTTACAGAAGGTGTATTTATGGAGGTTTTAAAATATTTTCGTATTTTTTTCACTTTTTATATGGTCTGTACAGCTTTATATATAGTATTGCCATAGAGTGAGGCCTGTGCAAGCTGAGGTTGTAAATGGAAGTTTAAGTTGGTTCTGACCGCGATTGTTTGGTTTTATGGTTTTTATGGGATATAGTTCAAAGTGTTTGCGTACGAATTTGCTATGTTTATTCTTGTATTTTATGGAATGATCTCCTTTAGAGCATGACCAAGGGCACAACTTTTAAAAAGAAAGAATTAAAAACCGTCACTACTATTCACAACGTTTTGGTTTATTTAGGAGTAAACAACACTTCAATATGACGCTCTGAATTTTTAGGAAAAAAAGAAAGGGTTACTACAAATTGAATTTGAGCTTCGGGCACATAAGGCACTTAATCCAGGACTGTTTACTGTTAATTGTAGCTGTCCCGTTTATTGTTGGTTTTGTTGGCGCCTATTTAATGACCCGATAACTTGGCTTGCGTTATTCTGGAACGGTTTCTATAATTTACGATATAACCCGTATAAATAACCTATAACGAACTATATCTAACTTCGCAGTAAATCGAAAGATAATATGGTTATGTTTCATACACGAACGGCATAGAAAAATAATGGTATGAAGTTTTTATTTTCTACTTTTTGGACTACAGATTTCCTATTTATGTATTCGTAAGTCATATGCTATCAAATTTACGATAGCAACAACTGTTCTATCCGCTAACACAGGTCTTTTTTGGGGTCAGGATTTTGCCTGACTGATCAGTAATCAATGAATAGCTAATTAAGTCCTACTGAAATCGCACCATTGTATCCCAGTTATTTTTTTATATTAAATGGACTTATTGTTGACCATTACCTGGTCCAAAGATGTGGTCTGCGAAGGAACGAGCTCATCCAGAAGATGCTTATTCTATTGCATCTTAAAAATACTCGCGTAGTAGTCTTTGAAAATGACGTGTCTGGCGATATCCTAACTTTTGTATATTTGTCTACTATTTTTGTTCTCGTTATTTCTTTAATTTCTCAGTAGTTTTTGTGTAATTGTGTTTTTACAAAACTATCTTTGACTGTTAGTATTTTATGTTGTTAGCAAAAAACACTACTCCTAGCTAGTCCGTGAATTTTCCTAAAATGTAAAAAAATGAACTTTGAAGCTTAGTACGCATAAAAGAAATATCAACAGAATACGTAAGATATCCTGCTGTATATCTGGATATCCGACAATAAAAGGGGGAGTTCCGATGAAAATTTTGCCCATGCAAACGCACCAAAGGCATAATCTGTGGAAAGCCGAAAATAAGAGATATAACTTTGCTAGGAAACTACAGCTAAAGAACAAATCCTATGCGTTCAACCGAACCAAGAGCATCTGGTTGGTATTTCGCTGAGCCATTCCACAGAGTCACCTGCTATACTCCATTCAAGATAAGGCTTGCGCTTTGTACAAGGATGAAAGCTGCCAGACAAGAAATATCGCTTCACCCTGTTAAGGATACCCAGCTTTAGACTGCAATTTGTGCTTTAGACTCAATATTAGCACCAAAGTTCAGATTTGCGCATAATACCATGCCAAGAACGTCCAGGCTATTGGTAACATGGAAAGATAACATATACCCAGAAAAATGGGAGTCAAATCGAAGGAACTTCTCTTTGCGGAAAATAGAAAGGCATGCGTTTTGATGGCGTTGAAACTGATCAGATAGTTGTCTCCCCATCAGAGACAAGACTTAAAGACATCTGCTCCACCATGGTCTTTATTAGTGAGCGAATACTACTATCTTGTTGTGTTTTGCCCGTCTTTGCGTGAGTTTATGTGTATGTATGTAAACAATATCCGGAACTAGTAGATTATTGATGTGTAGCATGAAAGAGTCGCAGAGAGAACAGACTTTTGAGGAATTCAGCGTCGATGGCTACTCTGATCTACTACGAAGTCTGAAAGAAGCCAAACTTTATCAAAGGCCTTAGAGATATCAAGTGACGCAGCAAGTGCCACGCCGTTCTTAAGGACGACGGAATATAATACTTGAAGAGGGGATCAAGTCTGTTAAGCAGAGACGCTTGCCGCATCCAGCGAAGAGGGGATCAAGTCTGTTAAGCAGAGACGCTTGCCGCATCCAGCCTGGCTTTCATGAGACACTCGTGAGTTTAGATGTGACGCTAAAGTTTGTATGTAAAATTTGAAGACACTATTTATGTTGAAACAATCTAAAAAGAATTTGACACGTATGATTCACAAGGCATATAATTGGCTAAGACGTATCTAAGTAACCTTGGAGCGATATTCAACAATATTAATTTTTAGTTCCAGAAAACGTAATGCATTTATGCAAGTTAATCCAAACTGTATTATGTATATTAACCGGGTTCTGTGCCAAAAATGTAGCATAGTAAAATTCCACTTCCTGGAATAATTATTGACTGATTGACTTTGAATGTAATATAAATGTTTTCCGATCGTGCGCTGTTCCTTTTAGTTTTAATTTTATTTAGAACATTCATTGCATTACCGATAAAAGCCGTTAAAGTAAGATTTAATTTTTTTAGACAGAATTAATATGTTTTCATATTTATGAAAATTTAAATTGACAATATTCTATGAGAATAATAACTCGCTACATAATAATGTTTTATCTCGATAACTACGAGTATATATTCGATTTCCTGTTTGTGTCCAAGGTTATTTTAAGCTTTCCTTCTTTATTTGCGTTTAGGACTTCGGTTAGTGAGCATAGTCATAGTTCGGGAATGCATGTCATTTTTATGTGGTTAATAACCGCAAGTTTTGTTTACTTATAATTGTGTAACTGACCGGTCGGTTAGGTAAGTTACACTTTTTCAATGTTTTTGTACTGCACTGGTATGAGAATATACTTTTTCATCCAAACTGTGGAAAAGCAGATTTTATTATTATTATTATATAAAGTTACAAATTCTGACTCATTAGAAAAAAATATATCGCATACTTCCCGATATGGTGGGAAAAATATATTTATTATTATTATATTAGAATACAAGTGCTTTTAGCAGCAGAAAAAGTTTCCATTTTTCAATATTTCTGCCATACAAGCATTTTTTGACAGCAGAGAAAAGGCTTCAATTATAAATTCCTTTCCGCCGTTTTACGATATAACCGCTACATAAGCGTTCTTTTTCGGTATATGGCTGTTGAAAAATCTTGAAAATTGGCACGAAAAGATTTCTAGGATTGCCTGGTAATAATTTGCGGTCAAAATATATTTTTGTAATTTTTAAACATGGTAAAAATTATAAAGGCTTTTAAGCCTATTTTAATTTTTTAAAGTAAAGTCAAAAGTAGCGAGGATGTAGGCCGAGGCCCAGCGGAGGACGACACACGAAGCAACTGCACGCCATCCTCCTCCCATCCTCCTCCCATCATCCTCCATTACGAGTACAAGATCTCACAACTCCTTTTTATTCAACATTCTCCATACTTACATTCTACGTACTTCCTCGATAAAACTATGTTGTTGAACTGACTTATTTCATTATTTAAAAAAGAGATACCAACCACATACAAACTACACATGACACGAATATGGGCATAATATTATACCTTTCAGACGACGCAGTACCCTGTACAAACTTATATTCAAATTCAAAAATATACATGAAGCACGAAGTTAATGTCAGGTTGTGATAGTTGCATGAAAGGCTGAAGTCATTTTTAATTCAGAAAGCGTGCGCTATGCTGTGAGTAGTGCTAAGCGCAACGTGCACCGAATGCGCCGCTTCTCCCCCGTGCACTGTTCTCTTCTCAAATAATTTTTCCGATGAACCGTGTGCGTGTTTGGCAACGGAGATTGTACGGAAATTACCTCTAGATAGCGCTTCCTTTCGGCGATCGGCTTGCTTAGTTGTTAGTTGCTGACCCATTTATGAAACACAATGGATACATGAGCTTTATTAAAATAAACAGAAAACTTGTTTCCTATCTTCCAAGTACTTAGTAACAACTGGTTTTTAATTTGGACTTACGTGAATGGGATTGCGTTGGCTAGCATGCAATGACATTACTGCTGTACATAAAACGAGAGGCAAAAATAAAGAAAATTGTAATATGTAGGTAGTGCCTTTATATTTTAATTTATGGAGATAATATTTATGGCGGGTGCGCGTAGGTGGCAAAAATTCCATAAACGTGTAATGTCGGTCCGGCGGAATGGAGCGCGACATACCTGTATGTTGTCTATGGCCGTAGCTTGCTCGCATATTGACAACCCATGTACCTACACACAGATGCTGAAAAATAAAATGGGCTTTGCGAAATCTATTTTTGTGTGCTAGGCGGTGGTGAACATTTTTTTTTGTTAAAAATTATAGAAATTTACCTGTTTCATCTAAGTATAAATCTTACAATAAAACAGTTAAATTTATAGAGCATAAAGACGGTCAATTTAACTTTTCTTTGTAAGTGTCCAAAAGCAACAAATTATGTTCTGGTGTACCACTGCAACGTCTATATAATAATACTAAAATTATGATTATGTAGACATGGACATGGGAATGGGAATAAAACCCTATGGACAAAGGTAAGTTTAATACCCTGAAATTTGGTTTTGACGGCATTGTGCATTTACTCGCCCCCGTTTTATTATCGATTGACCCTGATTACGGAATATAAATATTAATCGCGTGCAGTGAAAGGCCGTTAGTCTACCCATTAACTGTACCTATGTATGTATAACGCATTGTTACACACGTGTTGGTCTGTTTGTATGATACCGTTAACTCGGATTTTTACTTTGGAATATGAATCGTTCTTAAATCTGATGTGTGAAATTAAGCGTGTTGTTGGCTGTATAGAGGTACGCATATACCCAAGAGGACGGAACACGTACATATTACTTATGGCTGGCCCTTCTTCAATTCCCAAATGTGGTAACTTGAAGTTTCTGAAATTCATTTACCTCCATCACAAACAATTATCTCGACATATGAGAGATAGGGTTCATTGCTCTTTTCACTTTTAATCAACTGTATGATTAACATATGTATATTGAAACACGACTAGTTGATCTAACCGACTCATCCGAAGAACAGAGTCTGATTTTATTATTCAGCGAAAATAGGATAAACACATAATCTCGTAATTCGAACTAAAACCTATCTATAGATGTTTCCAGAATTTTTGTATCTTATTTCGTGTCCGAAATATAAAATCGAACAACGGCTGATTTGGTATCCATAGTGAACAACAACTAACGCATTGTGCACTGTCCTAAGAATAAGAAGTCTTACACATAGCTCTTTGTTCTACGGATGAGTCGTAATATTGTAATTTAATGCAAATAGTCAATATATTGGCAGATCGTCTTATAACCAATTATGTGAAATGATAAAAATACCCAGGGTATTGTTCTTTCCCGTTTAATGTGATCAAACCTATAAGTTCTTCTACTGCAGTCGGAATATCCACACGATCTCTAAAAGTGGAAGTGATATTCAAATTGCATTTTGCATTATGTATCAAGGTTTCAACGTTATATGTATATAATTCACGTATGTATATTTAATGAGACAGAATGACGAAGCGTCTCTTTATTGAGCTTGAAACAAAGTTATAGTGCCGAGTTTGAGTTTTGCTAATACAGAAGTACTGTTTCGGAAACAATTTTCTCACGTTATAAAGTATTCTTAAATATTTTAGCTTAAAACTAGACGAAGAGTCTAGACTCTTTATCTTTATTTATATTTTATCTAGATAAAAGTATTATTTAACAAGCATAGAAGAAGTCTATTTTTGATATTATAACATATTATAAATAAATAACGTTAGATTGTGAAGTACAGACTTATTATGAACAACAGTAGTAAAAGTGACCGAAACGCCAGCGGTCACCCGATTCCTTTGAATAAACATGACGCGAAAAAAATCTTGTCTTTTCTAATGCTAATGAAGTCATACCTACTTTCCTTTGATATTCGAAATTTGTTCTAATATAGTATTCATCGTCATCAACTTTACTCATGTAGTCCTTATTCTGGTTGCGACTGAGACAGTGAGCTCAGAACAACCTTATTTTCAATAAATATTGAACTTTCATGTATGCCGCGTAGCTTGCGCGTAGCAGCGCTCGTAGCATTTTGCACTACGAGTAAAAAGAGCGATGGATACCTAAAGTATGAATTTCTACATAACCGATTAAACTGCTTGTGTCACTGCCGCACGTAAAAAACGTAAAGACGGTAATATATTCTCTTTTATAGTTCGTTGGTGACGGCGACTGCACATATTATTTCAAGATAAAGTATAAATTCAATCGCGCCCTGGCATTTATTAACTGTGGCAGTACTAAAAAACTTAACACGCAACCTGTGGCTGTATCACTCCAATTGAAATGCAAGTAGTGCCTGAATTTGTAAACCATTTCATTATTAGCGACGGAAATAACTTACAACAACACGAATTTCCTCTATTACATGCGCGCCGTGTGTGGTACCCCGCGGCGCCGTCGCCGTGTAACTACTAGACACGTGTGATGCAACGCGAGGATTCAGGCAATGGTACACAACATAAAACCGTGCGGTGCCTAGCCGTGTAAGATACACTTCACAAAAACGTACAATTAGACATTACTACACAGTTTCATCCTTAGCAGCACAGCGTGGCGAAGCGTTGTCAAAGAAACGTTCGCGACAAGAACACTCTCGTTAGTGACACAGAAGCGTAGATAACAACACCAATTAGGGCAACAATTGTTTGCCTGCTCGCAGTTTTGTTGTGCGCATTTAATTGACTCTAACTAAAGCATGAGCAATTCTAAATCATACAGCATGTACGTTATGTCATAACCTTCAAATTAATTAGCATGTGTCGACTAATTTACTCAGATTATTAGTAATAATAATAACAAATAACACACACTCAACATAGTCCGCACTAGGGAAACCCTGTGTAGCGGGTGCCATGGACACACATATAGACAACCACAAATTATACCCAAACTCACGAGAGAAACAAATGTTGCCATACAAATATTTCTCCCGACTCGGGAATCGAACCAGGAACCTCTGCGTGGCAGTGCGGCATGGTAACCGTTCGGCTACAGAGGCAGTTAGTATTATTACATGCCTGTTGATGCCTGCCTTTTGATTGAATTTTGGTATAAATGTTTAAATTGTTTATATGACAATTTCAAGGTTAGTCGCGCCTGTAAAATCGTAAATTGAAGTTTCATTATGTCGGCACGAAATTGGTTCGATGATTAACGGTTTATTGGAAATTCGTGGGGACATCCAGTCGCTTTATATCGTTTTATAAATCGGAACAAAGGGTAAGAGTATCCCGTAATGAAAATAATAAAATAGCGTACATGGGCAAAATGAATGTTATTTTTGTTTGTTTCAATTTCGTTAATCGAAGTAATAAAATATCAATGTCAAGAAAATACTTATCCAATCCAGTTCTGATGTTACCTGAAAAAGTATAGATAGACATCATAACGAATATTAACATGTTCTTAGTACAAAATTTACGAACGACATAACAAGAGGCATTTTCTACAAACATGAAATACACCAGTAAAGAATTCTTATCATTAGAAAATCTACATAGTCAGTAGTCATTTCCAATATTGCATAATCTGTGTTATTTATAAGAAAATGAATGCAAATTATGTAATACATAATAAGCTGTTATTTTGAGCTTTGTGTGAAAGCGTTATATTTGCTCCCTCAATAGTAAAGTGACGAAATTCAAGTAAGTATTTTTTTAGGAAAGTGACGAATTAGGTTCAAATGATGTGTATGAAAAAATTCTGTTTGGTATGAAATTCGACATTAATTTTATTTCGTATGTTATTTTTTATTACTTTGGCAGGTTCCCTGAATTATTACTTTTTACAATTAGTCACATAGTAAGTAATGAGTAAACAGGTTTATGTTCATATATAATAAAGTTCGAACAGATATCACAACAAACGAAAAGACTCAAACGTTAAAAAAAATTTCATTGGTTGAGAACGTTTTTAACTTAATTGTTTTTAATTTTGTTCTGCATAATAAATATTGGAGGACTACTTATTTGGTATTTTATTAAGTAGAAATCTTTCTAAGATTGGTTCAATTTATGGTAATGAAAATGGAATGTTTAATTAAAAAACAATTTAATTTTTTTTTACTTCCGGAACTTAAAGGTATGCTACCTTTAGTGTGTACCTACGTAAAGCATATGTACATACATATAACTAACTTTACGAGAAGTAAAATAGTGGATAGTTTAACGAGGGCATAAAACGATCCATTTAATACAGGAAATTTCACCGCACGATCAACGTGTAGCGGATATAAGTTGGAGTGTAAAATGGGTTTTACAACAGACTTAAACACTCTGTTTTTCACTTAGACCGTAAGAAAATAAAATAGTATGTATTAAACAAAATCTTGCCAAGTGCTGTTTTCACGTCATTGTGTTGTCATTTTACGTCATAGTAAAGTAAGATAAATATTTTATCTGGCACTAAATATGAATAAATTCTGCTTACTATTTTCCAAATCCCAAAAAGCTTGAAATTCAAAAAACAAAAACACTTTACGAAAGGATAGAACGATTTAAAAGTTCCACTTCAGCCCGAGACATGAAAAGGCGATTTTTGTATCTGATGTGAAATTTGGACAAACCGGTCAATTCATTGTAACAATGCTTCAGTCGAAACGAGCAGATTAGTCTATTCCTCTGAATGTACATTCGTATGATATTTAATTTATAAGTCTTTATTTTAAATATTTCTGTCAGAACGCACATGCTTTTGTGAGAGTCAGGCCGTGTTTCTAAATTAGGTCACGGTGGTGTGTGATCGAATTTTAATTCCGTTTTGTAAGCGCTTCGATGTTTAAAGGATTCACGAGATAGCTCCAATTAACAAATAGCACTTTGGCATATTAATGAGCAGCGCGAGTGCCATTTTGTTGAAATTTTGAACGTATTAAGTTTAATCAATGTTATTTTACTCTACTTTCTTTGAATACCATGTGATGCACACTGTATTTCACACTATTTTCATAAAAGTTCAACAAAACACAATCGATTATTGATTCACAACAGTATCTCCATTCGTATTATTGTTTATAGTATTGGTAACTTTACTTTTATTTAGAGAGATTTTTGTACAAATGACAATTAGTTACGATTTGCGGATAGGTGAGGTGGTGGTCTACAATTAGTGGCATTATTATTTCTCAGTACAGTTTACATAATAGAGTAGTGTTGGACAATTAATTTCGCGATTTCCTAGTATTTCCTAGTGTTAATGGGTGAAATTCTTTCCCTAAGAATGTATTGCAATGAAGTTTCCATCTTTTCCATTATTAGCGACTTCACATAATTAAGATGCTTCGATAAAGTGCTTCAGTAAAGTTGTAAATAAACTAGTATCAACGATTCTTGCTAAAATACAGCTTAGATTAGCATTATAATGCCTTCTTCAAATAGTTTACTCTGGAAAACAACCAACGAAAGAAAGGAAACGAACGTCTGATAGAACAATTTTTCAAGCTTTTGTAGTGCTGTAACTTGTTTAGCAGTTACTGTGTGAAGGATGCGTGACAGCAAAAAATATTTGTTAGACGTTAACCACAATGCAAAACAGTTCCTGGTATTTGGTCGCAGTAATAACAAAAGACGTCATCGGCGGTGTGACCTTACCACCCTAAATATTGACAATCACTTTCAACAAACATAATAAATAAATGGTCATATTTTTTTAAGTTGTTAAAAAATATGAAAATTTTGTACTTGCGTCAATGCCTCCAAAATATCAACTAAGGTTGTAGCGAATCGCAACAGTCTTTACAAATCTCTTTCTATATATTTTGTATAGTTTTTTTAAGTTTTATTTTATATTTAAACTCAAAATTTAAATGTCATTGTTATTGGCGTTTTCTCTGATTATTGTTTTTCTGTTTTGCTTTGATAACTGTACGTGTTTATAATAAATTAATAAATTGTAAGTACATTTGCTTTGGCTTTGCTTACTCGTTGTTACCACCCAATTGAATCCATTGACAGGTACGATACATATATTTTTTTAAGTCCCTAGCAATTATGTGCTTACATTTAAGTAGTTATTATATTATACTACTTATAAAGTCGCTGTGTTGTCTGATCAACCCTGACCAACGTTATAGTGCCATTTATATTTATATAAAAGTTTCGGTATCGTTCGCAAAAAATAAAATAACTCATATCTAGTAAATCAGTGTTCAATTTTCTTTTTATTTGTAGATCTATTGATAATAAACTTTGAAAAAAATGGAAATAGGTACATTCCATTTACTCGTGAATACTTTCACATACATTATATAACTTTTTTAGGTATAAGTTTAAACACAATTGGCTGAATTCACAAATGATAAAACTGATATTTCCTGTGACATGTTGATAGTACTATGTGAGCGCTTCAAAAATCGATGACGTATACGTAATAACTCTGAAGCGCGACCAACTAGACAATGCACTACATGATTATAGGTAGCTACATCTTGTATGTGTTTGAAATAGTGCTCCATTTTCGGGTTACACGGTCTTAAATAAGAATCTATTTACTTTTAAAACCTTTGTACACACTCTATTCAGGCGGAATTCATTGTATTTTTGAACACACTGTAGTATAGTTACGACACGTAGGTATATTATATAAGTTTGTCTTTTTACAATGAACAGATACGCCGTAATATAATTTGTTAAATGGGCTCGTTGGCTGTTCACATATCATTGTAGGAATGAACAAAAAGGTATAAAATTATGACTGAACATTTAGCCTTATTTTAGAAACGTTTTTTAGCAAACTTTTGCGTATAAAAAGATTCTTTGGGATTCCGTTTATGGAGATAAAGATTCCATAAAAGTCAGTTTTCTTCAAGAGAAAATTCTTGGTATTCTGTTCTAATTAGCCATACTGAAGTTCACAAAGTGTTTTGCTTAGTGATTAAAGGCGTAAAAAGAAAGTAAATTCTGCAGTGGACCGTTCCGTTCAATTTTAATTAAGTAGGTAATCTGTACGCTTTGAAATAGACTTCCTAACAGCGACCTCAAACGTAGAAAGCTATAAAAGCAGCTGTCATGAAGCGCACTAGAATGCCTATTTTAGTTGCAATTTTCTCTTTATTGAAACTGTAATAAATAGTTTATTGTGTGTTTAGGCGTTGTCACATCATATACCGAAGTATTGGACATGTAACGAAATACTTTGGATTATACTTTTAAGTATCGTGCATTTATGGAAATGGTCAATTATGCCTCTATTAAAAGCGAGTGCATAAATAACACATTGAGTCAGTTACATAAATAACTTATGATGATAATGACATCTATAACCCTGTTAGGTACGAAAGGGAGGTGAAACATTAATCTGCCGATTTTGTCAGGTGTAATTTTACCTTGACAGTGTTACGTTATATTATTTTAATATCTATCAAATGTAACAACTTGCCTAAATTATGCAGCATGCATGTTGTTAAAGCAATGCAGGAGCGCTTGCATGCTACAAATGTACCACGTGTTTTGCGGGATACAAATGACGCATATTCGGTGACATATCATCGCGTTAGAGGTCTTAGTACTATAACAGTCTATATGCTGACGAGAATCAGCTTAATTCTTATAGGCAAATGTGGTTCAAAGTACCAAAGTAAAAAGAAGCGTACCAAGTTAGCGTTAAAAACCTAAATTACATTTTTTAATTAAGTGTGTTAGTAACAAATACTCCTACATAATTCAAATGAGATTGCTACAGATACTTTGTAATAACTAATATTTTGCAACATCTTCTATACTTTGTTTTAAAAAATATTGTTTTTAACAATGTTTTCTACATTCTGTGATTAATGATAGGCAGGCGCCATTTCTTTTGTAATTAAAATTATTATTGTAATTTACTTCGGATATTGTTATTAAAAATGTTTGCTTTCAAATTAGCTGAAAAGAAAGTTGCTAAAATAATTAAAAATACTAACTAATACACTAGATGTAATTCCGTAATATATCTTGTAATTATTACGAAAATATTTAATGTAATTATGTTTTAAAAAACTTCATTAGAACACCTAAAATTATCGATTGTATATTCACTTGAAATATAAGACGCAAACTAGCAGGATATATAGCGCTTTTTCTGTCAGTAAGTTCAGCAAATATGTACTAGAGAGCGGAGTGTTTATCCTCGTTTTATTATGAATTTGAATGACAATAAAGCTGCCATTTACTTCGACTGGACGTGGCCGGACGGACTTTGTTATTCTCCGTAACTACGAAATGTATTTCCCGCAACCTTAAATAAATTACGGTTTAAAAAGGCTGCTTTACATAGATTTAAAAGCTTTAACATAGACCAGAATAAACTACACACATCAAAAGTGTCTAGGGATCAAGTACGTTTAAGAGTATTGCTGCAATTAGGGTTAATTATATTAACTTTTTTGTATAGCTATTGATACTTTTTAGTGAGTTTTAACATTTAAATAAGGAATATTGTTTAAAATTCGATAATAAGAAGAAAATCGATTGTCAATGTGGTTTTGTATAAAAATGAGTTATAGCGTTTTGACAAAATCATTACAATATCTGCATCGGAACCGAAACAATTTACATTATTATGGAGAGACGACATCATTTAACCCGAGAAGTGATGATACGAGCCGTCGGAATGTTGGAAGCTGGTTCCAGGCAACGTGCTGTGGCTTTCACTCTTAACACTACACAGAGCGTCATAAGTCGCCTCTGGACGCGCTATCGCATGACGGGCAGCGTGGCCGGGCGACATGGAGGACGATCTCGCATCACGACTCGCAGACAGGACCGGTATATCCAAAATACTGCTCGACGGAATCGTGCCATGACCGCCCTGATGTTGGTTACGAGGCTCCACAGCTCCTCAGGCTTGCTAATAAGCGATCAAACAATCCGAAATCGTTTACGTGAAGTGGGTCTGCGATCCCGAAGGCCGCTCAGAGTTCCACCTATTGCACCCTGCAATCGCAGGACCCGTTTACGATGGGCTCGCGAACACAGAAACTGGGAGGAAGAAGACTGGCGCTATGTGTGCTTTTCGGATGAATCCCGCTTCGGTATGAGACCGGATACAAGACGTACTCGAGTTTGGAGAACATCTGGACGTCATGAACGTTTGAGATATTGTCAGGAAGTTCATCCATATGGTGGGGGAACAATAATGATATGGGCCGGTATTTGGATCGGCGGAAGAACCGATCTCATTTGGATCAGGGGTAACCTCAATGCTCAAGTTTACGCAGAGAGGATTGTTTCAGATGTTATCATCCCTTTGCGAGGCCAGTTGGGTGATTCATTTCAACTAATGCATGACAACGCACGTCTACACACGGCTAGAGTCTTAACACGCATTCTTGCCGAAGCTCGTATCAACGTTCTGCCGTGGCCTGCTCAATCGCCAGACCTCAATCCAATTGAGCACGCATGGGATATGCTTCAAAGAAGAGCTGTGCCGAGTATGCATACCGTACATACTCTACAACAATATTTTGACTTGTTACAAAACACATGGGCGGCCATTCCTCAAAATGATTTTGATGAACTCATCTTAAGCATGCCAAATCGCTGTAATTGTGTGATTCGTGTTAATGGTGGAAATACAGATTATTAATTTTCTTATCTTTACAATAAAAATGAGCAAAATCATCATTTTCGCCATTTTATTGTCATTTAATTGACGCCGTTAATTTGAGTTTTTTCTCACAATTTGCAAAAACATCAATTTTAGTTTATTTTAATTAAATATAGGGGTAAGCGGTTAAATAAAACATAAGCATTAAAGTAAGAAGTCGTCCTGGAAGACTGGATTTGGTAAATATTGCTTAAATAATTTTTATTTCAAAAATATTCACTTGATCCCTAGACACTTTTGATGTGTGTACATGTTCTATGTTGAGATCAATATACACTGGATATTATTCAGATTAGGGTTCAAAACAATGTGTACATCATAATCATTTCAGTAGCATGGCAGATTTAGTTAATGTTTGTATAATTTTATGGACCGTAATACCGGGGTACAGGTTTCTTTTAATTTGTAGGTACCTTATTTGTTGCGCAGTCCTTGAATATTTCTTATTTATTATTATATTCTGGGTTATTTTTTATTAGGTGTGTGCTTGTTAATCTTTGGAGTACTTTTAATCATTACGGACTTTGGAAGCTTAATCCCGCGGACTATGTCACTCCATTGTCCTCTGTAGCTGAACTTTATCTAAACTCATTTGATACGCTTCTTGAAATTTGCTTGTATTGTTTTTGTTTTTCTTTATATAGCATGTCAATTAACATTGTTGGAATATAATTTGTGTGTTTTTTTTAATTTGAATACCATTTATGTAAAACACATTACGAAAATCGTGCCTATTTCCGATACATTGCAGACTAAAATAATTTATTAGATTCTAACGGATGACTTGATAAACGAGGGTCGTACTAACTCGGCGCTCAATCGTAATCCAATTTGTGAAAATCAAATTGATGGTTGCTCTTGATATTTTATGACAAAACATATTAAGGGGAGAAAAACATAACATGTCTTATAAATGTAGCGTAAAAAAAATTATAGGTAGCATTTGTTTTTATTAGAACATAATCATCTCGGTGTGCCCTCATATTTTACGATGGTTTTTATAAAAGTTGACGGGAGGATCTCGGCGCTTTCACGACGAACTACACTGGTCCCACAAATATTACTCACGCTCATATGTACCTCTAGCGTAGTTTTAGACGTCTTTATATTCTTAGCCGCGAACTCAATTCTATATAGCCTGTACGTGTATTTTGTTCAAAGAATAGACGAAGAAGGCGCTTACTCTTTCAAGAAATATTTTGTCATTCAAGATCATATTATATAAGAGTAGATAAAGTATCGTTATATGTATTATTTTTGATAAAAAGATTAATTCACTTAAATCTTATCTTTCACCAGTGAACCTGTAACTGTTACTTTTTAATCCAGTCGATTTGCCAACAGATTCGGGGGATGATATTCTTAGTTAAATAAATTCACTGGGCCACTCGATCACAGGCAGGCAATATCCTCTTTTGTGTCAGGGCCATTTTCTTTCATGCGTCCACTCTTTTCGGTAAAAAAATTCGCCTCAGTTTGCATTCGGGCTGATACACTTTCAAGTAGAATTGTTATTACTTAGTATAAACAGCCGCAGCCGTGGCATACATTACAGTGAGACAGAAAGATCTTTGTCTACATTGTACTATAATAATTAATATTATTTTTTGTCCCTGCTACATTTAGAAAATTTGAAAAGCGTTTTATTAAGATTAAATCAGTAAACGTATTTGTAAATGTAACTGTATTTTAATACATTATACTAAAGTTTTAATCAAAGTATTTTTCGGTGACTCCCTGGCATTATTATAGGGCGCACTATAATTTTCCGGAACTGGCCACTTACATAAACAACATTTAAAAAGTAATTACAACATTTGAAAATGGAACTCATTGGCTGTAGAATGTAGTTTTAGTCATCTAACTGTCACTTGTTTTACGTTGTGACGTCATTTTAGAAATTGGTTGTCTACATCACCATGGATTTAACTCCTGATAATTTTCGTAGTATGATTTTCTACGAAATTAAGTGTAATTTAACAGCTCAGCGGAACTTCGGTTAGCTTCAAACTGCTTTTGGCGATGAAGCATCATGCAAGGCGACTATTTATAGTGACGAATTTCGTGATGGTCGCCCGCCCACAGTTGTGAACAACAAAAACATCGATGCTATGCGCCGTATGATCAAAAGAGACAGGCATGTGACATACCATGAGATTCGGGCATCTTTAGGCATAGGCATGAGTCAAATACAATCAATACTACACAAATATTTGGATGTGAAAAAGCTGTGCTCTCGGTGGATCCCACACAATTTGACTGAGGATCAAAAAACGGATCGCGTCACTTGGTGCAATGCCATGCTTACCAGATTCAACGAAGGGGAGTCAAATTTGATGTGGGACATATTAACAGGTGACGAAACATGGATTTATAGTTACGATCCCATAACAAAGCAGCAATTGAGCGTATGGGTTTTTTGAGATGAGCCGAAACCTATCAAAGTGGCGCGTGTGCAAAGTGCCTCCAAGCGGATGATTGCTTCTTTTTTTAATAAAAGTGGACACGTGGCTACTGTTGCTTTGGAGAATCGTTGTACCGTGAATAGTGATTTGTATCCGACCAGTTATTGACAAACTCCGTAAAAATTAACGTTAAATAAACGCATGGTAAACGCCAAATCATTGCCGAGAACTGGCATTATCGTGGTCTTGCATCAGTTCTCACACGGCCAGACGACAAATGAATTTTTGAAGTTGAACAACGTTGACCTTATAAGCCATCCCGCGTGAAGTCCCGACCAGGCACCTTGCAACTTTTATTTATTTCCAAAAATTAAGAACCAGTTCCGCGATCAACGATTTTCAACACCTGAAGAGGCTGTCGAAGTGTATGAAAAATATGTTTCAGAGATTGTGACGGAGGAGTGGCATAAATGTTTTCAAAATTGATTCATTCATATGAAAAAGTGTAAGTACGCTAACGGAGACTATTTTGAGAACCAATAAGCTCATTTCTGACCATTCATAGTACGTTTTCTTATTCGTTCCGGAAACTTATAGTGCGCTCCACGTACATACTGAAAAAAACTGTTTTTTCATTAAAGTAATCGACATTGTACGAATTATACAAAAAAATCTCTTTATTTTCAGTACGTACTCGTAAAATAAATTTGGAACAGAGGAACGCGTAATGCGAAAGGAAATTAACGATAATTTACGAGATGCGCTGTCAGTGAATTCATAAACGGAACTGAAGTTACGATTGTTTCTTCGTGTTTACTGTTGTTTTTTCCCGGGGAACGAAAAATGTTTTGACAAGCAGTCTTTGAAACGCTCAGAAGTGGTAAAATAAACACTAAATGGATTTGGTCGGGCATTATCGCAAAAGAAAGGAAAATATTTTAAAACGCTGTAGATAATATTAGTGACAATAGTTATTTGTTATGTGTTATATTTTTCATCGATCATACTTTAGAGCAGTGGTTGAGATAGAAAAATAACTTCAGCGTAAAAGTATCCTTAAACTATACAACACTAGTTTAAAAAAATTAATATTAAATTTCATAGTAATGTATTAGTTTCAAATCTATCTTCAAAAATGTCTGTACAACTCTACTCTTTTTTAGCTTTTAGAATAATTGTTCGTGGTTTATGGTATTTCTTGTTTCACACGAACATATTTTAAGTCATATCGTTGTGTTACGACTATTAAACGAAGTTTATTCGGTATGAGTAGTTTAAAGGCCTTACGTAAACAACCCAAATTATTTTTGCTACATATTGTGGAGAGTGTATTATAAGGTTGTAACAAAAACATTGAAGATTTCATTAAAATACCTATTTGATGTATTTGGCATGGTTCTGTATAAAAATGAAAAGCCCTGGGCGTGTATTGAACATTTAAGATTATGGCAAAGTGGCAAAAGGAGTGCTCTTAAATTTGGAACAACGACCATTTTGGAACATAACCAAAAATCATCTCGATGTTATTTTTGTAGTAGCTGATATAAAAGATACTAAAAAAATCGAGCACTATCCAAGTGCTAGTCCGTCCAGCGTCTAGTGCAACATTCGGTTGACGTCTTCGCTTCGTCAGCTTCGGTTGCTGAAAATATATCTGAACCCTTAGTACAAGGCAAAGAATTCATCAAACAAGACAATTTTCTCTACCTCACTATGGAAACGAATAAAGCATGTATTTTTAATGGTTCTCAAAACATAAACCTAATGAATTAAGCTAAAATTTGAAATTCCGTAACTGAGATTGAATTTTAAAAAGCTTGGACAGCGTTTGTCTCAGTATCCATAACTTTTGAAAATAAAAAAATCTGAAAATTATATTAAACTTGTAAAAGTTCTACTTTTACAATTAACTATATTTTATATTCTACTATTTAAAATTATATTTGTTTTAAAATATGAGATGCAATATAAGCATAAAATTCCACTTCTCCAAAGTCTTAGGACAGTAGAGTAGTAGTAGTAGAGTTTTAGCAGCAGTAGAGTGCCTTATGCAAGACTTCGTCCAGGGAAGTACTGCCTTAACCTTAACCTTTCCTATTTCTGCCGCTATGAAGTAATGTGAGCATTACCGCGTTCTGCTTTGGAAGGGTAAGGGTGCTGGTGATATTATAAGCACATGGGACTTGTCAACTTATGTTTCAGTGTGACGGGCATTATGTATGTGTTGTAGGCGTGTCACTTACCACCAGGCGCTTGACTTGTTCGTCTCGTCGCTTGTTATTATAAAAAAGGCTTACGCGGGCACTCTAAGGCACTCGCGGGCACTCAAACGCATTCGCGGGCACTCCTGGCTCTCGCGAGCTCTCAGAGGCACTCACACGCCCGCCTTCTACTTCGCACATCTCTGGTGGAATCGCAGCCTAATCTAATCTTGGATTTGACATAACAGGCGAATGCTCGCCGGTGAGGGCGGTAGTTTGTAATGTAATGCTCGCAAACGAATCTTGAATGTTACATTACACGCGAATGTTCTCGGTGAACGAGCGCCCTTAGACAATGTCCTTGTATCTTCTATGGTTTTGGATTTCCCCATACTGTCCCATTAAAAAAAACTGTCTGTATATGGCATGGTCTTTTAAGGGCTTAGAATGGACATATGGCTTTAAAAGTAGTTTTTAAGCGGTACAGGACTAATATTTAGGCAGGAAAGGCAAAGAGTTACAAATAGAATTGTTTATTAATTATAATAATATTGATATTGTTTGTATTACTGAGCACCACTTTTTATCTAAACGTCAGTTCATGTTTAGTTTCAACAATCACCAGGTGGCTAGTTCGTTAAGCAGAGAAAAAAGCTATTCATGGCGGCTCTTTAATTCTTATTAAAAATATTTTAAAATTTAAAGAACGTTTCGATATTGTGAGCCTATCTATTGAGGATATAGATATCCTGCATAGAGCTTGAACGGCTTGTTATGTTAAGCGTGTACAGACCCCCTCATTCATCTTACGAACTATTTGAAAAAATATTAGATGAAGTTTTAGGCAAATTAAATAATCCAAATAAATATATTACTATTTGTGGTGACTTCAATGTTAACTTATTACATTCCAGTGCTAGCAGTAGGCTCATATTTTTTTCCAATGTTATAATCTTGTAAATTTTTTCTTGGTACCTATTAGAATAACTTCTACCACAGCCACTTGTTTAGACAACATTTATACTAACGCCGTACCTAGTAATAAATCTATTATAAATAAATTAACTTCTAATCACTGCGGCCAATTGGCCACTTTTAATATAACTGTTGACAAAATACCAAAAAAAGGATATCACATGTGTTCCAATAAATAATGGTCGACTTAAAGCTGCTAGAAATAACGTTAATGCTTAAAGTAACTGGCATTCCGTACGTTAACGATTCCAATAAATTGTATAATTCAGTTTTCAACATAGTGAAAAGTGAACATGATGATGTTTTTAAGTCCAAAATCATAACCATTAATAATTCATTGAAATTTAGTGACTGGGCGACGCCGGGGGACGCCGCAAGTGTACGTACTTCGCGTGCCCAAAGTAAGTGAAATTCATTTAGTAGCCGCTGCTACACTTCGGAACGCGTTCGATTGTTATCGTAGATAAACACCAGTGGAAAACGCGCAAAATGCATAATTATGCCATTATATACTGCAAAAGCAACTGTGGGTTTACCCACAACTGTGGGTAAACGGGTAAATAGGGACGTTTCCTTCCACGGGCAATTGATTTTGTAATTAGAAGATGCATAATTTATTTTAAAAACAATTATTTTGGCTTTGTATGAAAATCGAGAAAACAAATATGCAACCGAGTGTATGCCTCATGATTTACATACATTGCTACTTTTATTTGGTGCGATATATTTGTGATCCTTTGTTAATACGCCATGAAAATTGAACGAACGGACTTTTGTATAATGCATTCAGTTTCGTGGTACGGCCGCTTGTACATTCCTTTGACCAAATTTGACATTTAGTGATGTATACGTTAGGCAACACTGTTCTCGATTCTGATCGATTTTGAAAACAAAGGGCTGAAAATGATTACCTTAGTAATATTATAAAAACATTCTATAACTTTGTTATAAAGTTTCGTTTTTGTTTTAATTTTGTAGTATCTATTATCAGTATCTGTAATTTCGATAATTTTTGCAGCACGTTGCCTCGAATGTCCGAATATAGTGAGCAATTAATTACATACATCGCCGGATATGTCGTACGAGTAATACAAAAAAATATATAATGCAAAGAATTAACAGTGCGCTGTCTTTAGAAAAACCTGGAGTTGGTCATAAGTATGAGTTCATTGCTTTCGAGGACTAAGGTGGTCTAGTTTATCCCACCTAAGATTCTATTCAAATATACAGAGTAGCAGAGTTAGAAATCCGAGAAATAATAAACAAATCACAACAATTTCACACGAGGCCGTCATTAAATAAACCTCTTCTGATTATTAAGATTTTATCATATTTTGTCAGCAGTAACATTTTCATTTGGCTTGCCTTTCATCAATTTGATCAATCACCAACAGAAAACCGTCTACTTAATTAAGGCAGTCGCGAGTTCATATATTGACGTGCGTTTTCATTATTTAAGTTAATCGATAAGATCTTCCATTACAAAAAGATGTTATATAATAAGCTCATTTTATTGGAAGGATAATAATTTTAACATTCGAAATCGATTAAATATTAAGGTCTTAAATTTTTTTATATAATCAACATTTTTAAAAACAAGTACAATAAAGGACTTATCTATCATATTCTAGTATTTTTCTACCATATTAATATTAAGCACCTTGTAATCAATAAATACTTAGACAAAAAATATTCTACTTAGAATCGATTAATTGAATGGAATACGAGTGTTTACGCGTATTCCGTTCAATCAATCGATTTAGAACGAGCGGAAGGAGGTTTCCATCACAAAATTGTTCTTGTGACGTCACAGTTGGTACAAAAAATGTAGCACGCTTGGTTTTCGTACAAATTGCTGTACTTGCGGCATCTATCTAGACATAATGTCTGTGGTATAACGTTAGATGCTAAATTGCAATGGGGTTCCCATATAAGTAAGTTATCAAAACGGCTCGGCTCTGCAGTGTACGCGATTAAAAAAATACGAAAACTTTCAGACGTTGAAACCGCTAGATTGGTTTACTTCAGCTACTTTCACAGTCTAATGACATATGGCATTTTGCTTTGGGCTAATGCCGCCGATATCAATAGAATCTTTGTCCTGGAGAAACGTGCGGTTAGGGCAATTTACAATCTGCGCTCCAGAGTATCTTTGTGAGATAAGTTTAAGGAAATTAACATTCTTACACTAGCCTCACAGTACATTTACGAAAATGTAATTTATGTTAAGAGGAATAATAATTTCTTTATGAAAAATAATGACAGACATAACATTAAGTAATACGAGGAATCGTAATAAACTAGCTATTCTTGATAGTCGTCTTTAGAAAATCAAAAAATCATGTAAGGGGCAATGTATACGCTTCTATAATAAGATTCCGGTTGATATACAAAATTTGCCTTTCACGAGATTTAAAACTATAGTGAAACAAAAATTTTATACTAAAGGTTATTATACAACTTCTGCGTAATAGCTCATGGAGGTAGTCTCGATCTCTGATGTTTCAAAACAAAAAAAAAATATTGTAAATATCGGTTCTTAGGTTTTCGCGATTGTTACACATAGGAAATGAAACTATTTTCGGGCCCTTTACAGGTCAATCGTGACCATGGGGCCTGTAAAGGGCCCGAATCGTCGGTTTGTTTGAAAAAACAAATATAAGCGATTTAAATTCGGAAAAATAGTTTCATTTCCTATATATTGTAAATGTTGAATGTGTACAAATGTTATTTACAAAGAGCCATCCATTAGAGTTTCTTACTCATTCTTCTCAGGGGAATTTGCCTTACTAATAAACGGTAGAGTTTAACCATTCGGACGATTTCAAGTGTAATAATGCTTACCTATGAAATAAAGATTATTTTGAATTTTGAATTTTATTACTGGTAGTTGCACTTGGTCTATTAGATTTTTCTTTTTTTATGATAACCAGTAACGGGACTAACAAGTTCCTGTTCATGATAGCTGTAGTGCCACTCGGTGCTTTAAATCGCAAAGATTTGAGGGGCACTGCCTTTGCGCCCACCACCCTATGACATAAATTGACACGTCCCATGTTCCTGTAATTTCACCAGCACCCTTACCCTTACGGTTTTGAAGCCGTCCCATAATAATATAAAATAACACTGGCGCAGAGTCGAAGCGTCGAGACGCGTCATGTTTTTCACCTATAGTATATTCATCTGTATTTTCCCATTATTAAGGTACAAATTTGTGTTATGCAAATATGGAAACGGTTTTTTGAAAATCAGGACGCGACGCGACGCTTCGACTCTGCGCTAGTGTGAGTTGAGCCTTAAAATATGTTTAGCTACTTCGTGTTCATGTACGGAGTTTAATTTAAAAGTTGCTGAACTATAACTATGGCATTCAAAATAAGGTAGGTTCGACAATTTCAGTGGAGCTGGTATTTAATATTTTACGATTGTTCTGTTTCGGTCAAAATGAATTGAAAACACACAGCCGTATATCATGTTCCACCATAAGATATGTATTAGATATGGTATATTATCTGATGAGATATGTATATATGTAATGTGGTATAAATGAGATGATATATGGTATATATGTATATACCTTACGGTGGAACAAAGTACTATTCGAGCTAAAATATTACGATTATTAATTTATGATTAGTTTAAGTACGTGTACATTACATTTTATTGAAAAATAGTACGTGAAAAATATGTATCGGCTTTAAAATAAATAATTGAAATGTGATTTTTGGCACAGATATTCTTTAGGGTTTAGGGGGACTGCTTTCCCTTTATCCTCTTAAATATATCCATGACCGTAAGTTTTTTTTTACTCTCACAATCTGTTTTATTTTATTTTATTAGAAATGTTTACGGAAGGAATAATCTTATTTAAATTAGCTTACCAAGAAACCAACTTAAAAAAATACAACAATATTTGGAACATGTCGTCTGTTTTTTTTTAAACTTTTGTGCGGGCTTTTCGAGGCATAAGGGTTATTGATCTATAAATTTAATAAAGTCATTTGCAACAATGTATGAGTGAAGAATGCGGAAATTGAAACGGAACTTTCCGATTTAATTACTTTATTCTATTTCGTCCTTTATGCACCCTTTGATTCAGTCCTACATTTTGGTACTCGTAACTAAGTATAGTGCTCCTAGGTCAATGAGTACTCTTTAAAATTTTTACATTGTCGACGAATATGGTAAAATGTATAGTTCTGACTTTGGCAGAAAAATATCGGAGACAATCTTAAATTTCAAACTTTCTTTATGATGTTTTGATCTACCAATAATGGGATAATATTTGATACTCTCAGTGAGTTCGGTTAAGGAGCCGCGCTACTGCACACAAAGCATCGCACAGCTGAGGGATTTGTAGAGTTTATTCAAACAGAGTTTACAGAGGTACGTTGTTGCGAATGGTTCTAGCTCGAGCCTTTGTGTCAGAACAGTTTTTCGAATCTGCTACAATAAAACACATTCTGAACTAAATACATTCTGAATCCTGAATTGATTATGTTGCTTTTGGTTTTTATACTATCAAATTTAATTATAAAATGCTGTCGTATTATTAGAACATATTGG
Source organism: Hyposmocoma kahamanoa (assembly GCF_003589595.1). NCBI lineage: Eukaryota > Metazoa > Arthropoda > Insecta > Lepidoptera > Cosmopterigidae > Hyposmocoma > Hyposmocoma kahamanoa. Next base: position 17,768,103 of record NW_020653200.1, on the reverse strand, counting down.
ATACATTCACTGCTGATCGACATTTGACAGCGAAATAAATTATTTATTTGTAAGATACAGTCCAGCCAGACCATAACAGCGCGGCGCCATTATGCAACTTGTAGATTAATCGTACATACCTATCGTATCATCGCATCGTATAATCGTAAATCATGCATGCAAACTTATAAAAAAAAAATGGCGACTGATGCGACGAAACTATTCAAAAATCACGACCGTGTGATTACCGTGTTGAAAGTATAGATGTTATCCATAGTATAGATGTAAAGTAAAGTATAGATGTTATCTAAAGCATAAAAAAAATCTAAGTTGCGGAAATCCATTACTGCATCGGAAGTCTGATTTTTCGTGAAGCCGGTTTTATTCTTTTTGGTCTCGTATTTAAAGAGGGGATCTAGCCGACGGATTTCTATGCTGCTAGCTGATTCCTCATTTTACTGGGAATAAAGAAACTCTTTTAATTATAACTTTGTAAAAGATTCAATGCAAATTTTCAATGATTTCATTCAAGTGAACTCTAGAATTTCTTTTAATGGCTTTAGCAATTGATATACTTGTACAAGTATTGAAACCTTTTGATACAACCACCATGAAAATCAGTGTACGTAATATTTTTCATCGTTTTGTCCTAGTGTTTTTGACGACGTGCATTAAAGAGACCTATCAATATGTGAGTACAGCCTGTGGAAGCTGGGGGTTATAAACTTGATATAGGTTATGTCTACAACATTGTCTTGAATTTCGCTTCAGATGTTTGTTCGTAGTAGCAAAAAACAACAATTTTTCAATTTGTTCCTAAAAATAATAAAGAACTTTCTGAATATTTCCAAATCTGCCAAACTCTGCCAAATTTAATACAACGTTAACATGTTCTGTCGCAATGAAAATGAATAAAAATTAATACTGCCCAAATGGCAGAAATCTGTCACAAATGGCCACACTGTTCTCAATCTGAAAGTGACATTGACATAGGCAAGAGGCCTCTTGTCAAAACGTTCCTTTGCTAACTTTCGTATTTATCATTTAAATATTGTCTAAGCATTTTTGTCGCATTGTGTTTTATTTTTTACTTTATGTTATTATTGTTTAATTGATTATTTAGGTATTTTATAGCCTTTATGTGATATGTATATATATGCACAAAACTATATATGTGTACTATACAATAACCAATCAAAGTATTGATTATTTTATAGTACAATCAATGTACAGTCAATGTACAGACTCTGCTACAGCTTTTCATGACCCCATGTAGGTGTAGGTTTCATCGGTAACGACTACGTTGGTAACCCCTGCGTGCAAAACCACGCTCCACTTCTTAATCAAATTAGTGCTATGTTCGTGTCATTTAGAGAGAATTAATAAATTGCATTTTACCCCATTCATTCCTACATTTCACATCGAATTAGAAATAATAAAAAAATATACCCTTGGACACATCATTCGAGCCACCTTACGTGTTCTGTGTTAAATGCCCAGATTAAAATAAAATGTCCATTTTACACATTGTTTTATTGATTAAAAACTTCTAATGAAATTTAGAAGCTAGTATTGTACATAGGGCGCACTACAAGTTTCGGGAACTGGCTACTTACATAAGCAATATTTATAAAGTAATTACAACATTTGAAAATGGAACTCTTTGGCTGTAGAATACAGTTTGTTTCACCTAACCGTCACTTGTTTTCACATTGTGGCGTCATTTTAGAAATTGGTTGTCTACATCACCATGGATTTAACTCGTGAACATTTTCGTAGTATGATTTTCTACGATTTTAAGTGTAATTTAACAGCTCAAACTGCCTCGGCTTCAAACTGCTTTTGGCGATGAAGCGGCATGTAAGACCTATATATAACTGGCTTGCAGAATTCAAACGCGGTCGTGTGAATCTCAGTGACGAATTTCGTTATGGTCGCCCGTCCACTGCTGTGAACAACAAAAACATCGATACTGTGCGACATATGATCAAAACAGACAGGCATGTGACATACCATGACATTTGGGCATCTTTAGGCATAGGCATGAGTCAAATACAATCAATACTACACAAACATTTGGATGCGAAAAAGCTGTGGTGCTCTCGGTGGATTCCACACAATTTGACTGAGGCTCAAAAAACGGATCGCGTCACTTAGTGCAATGCCATGCTTACCAGATTCAATGAAGGGGCGTCAAATTTGGTGTGGGACATAGTAACAGGTGATTAAACATGGATTTATAGTTACGATCCCAAAACAAACCAGCAATCGAGCGTATGGGTCTTTTGAGATGAGCCGAAACCCACCAAAGTGGCGCGCGTGCAAAGTGCCTCGAAGCGGATGATCGCTTCTTTTTTTAATAAAACTGGACACGTGGCAACTGTTGCTTTGGAGAATCGTTGTACCGTGAATAGTGATTGGCGCATGACCAGATTGACAAACTCCGTAAAAGTAACCGTAAACGCCGTATCATCTTGCACCACAATAATGCCAGTTCTCACACGACCAGACAGACTAATGAATTTTTGAAGGTGAACAACGTTGACCCTATGAGCCATCCTGCGTACAGTCCCGACCTGGCACCTTGAGACTTTTATTTATTTCCAAAAATGAAGAACCAGTTACTCGGTCAACGATTTTCATCATTTGAAGAGGCTGTCGAAGAGTATGAAAAATATGTTTCAGAGATTGTCACGGACGGAGGAGTGGCATTTTGAAAACATTTATGTTTTCAAAATCGGTTCATTCGTATGAAAAACTGCATTAACGCTAACTGAGAATATTTTGAGTAACAATAAATTCATTTCTGACCATTTATAGTATTTTTTTCTTATTAATTCCGGAAATTTATAGTGCGCCTCACGTAAAAAAGAAACTAATCGTCTCCGTATGTTCTTGTTGAAAACTTAACCATATTTTTGTTAGTATTGTTATTTTGTAAATATTGTGTTTTGTTGATAAACATATCATAATCTCTCTATAATGTGTCCAAAAACCGCAAATTACGACCAGCCTAAAGAGAAACTGTTTTGTTAGAACGAATTTCTTATCTGTGAAAATGTTATTAATTAACATCGAATTCGATGTTATTAATACATCCAAATTTCGAACATGTCTGAAAAACAAAACAATGTGAATGGACACATAGAAACAGAAATTTCTATATCTATGATTGGACCTCAATTCTAATATCAGTCGGGATGATGTTTTATTCGAAATGAAATGTCAATAGGAAACAATTTTGACACTTTCACACGTTACTTGATATCGAACGAAAAGATAGTTGGGGCCGATTCTAATTTGTCTATGAATTAAAAATAAAAACTACGGTTGTGTGACATGCGTGAAAAAAGTTTTTGTTTGCCACAATTTCGCCAGTCGTAACATGCGGTTCCTGAACATATCATAGAGAGCTTATAATATATTATGTGTGTAGATAAAGCAGTGTATGTAGCTGTACATAATTAGGCATTAAAACATTTGTGAGATGTTTTTATGGAACTCGCCTGTCGGCTCGTTTCATAAACTCTCATTCGTATTTTAGTGCCTTTCATTATGTAATAGTCACATAAACAACTATTATATTATCTCTTTATTTTTCATTACAAGAATGTACCTACGTAATAGCAGGAGCTTATTCTTCTCCAATTGATTGTCTCTTTATTATTACTCAGAACAAAGGTCTAATAAAAGGAACTTATTACTTGTGTCCGGCGAAAACGTAAACGTAACTGGACTAGACTTATTTCTAGCTCTCATATCGTTGAAGTCGTTGTACCTAGAATTCAAAATGTTAATAAGTACTACGTACAACAAAGGACAATGGCTACATACTACTTATTTTGTTATGAGGTACGTAAATAATTTATTAATGAATAAATGCCTAAGTCACACGGTGTCTCATTTATGGTCAATCGGTATCTATAGTAAATAGAGACCCATAGAATCAATTATTTTTACTCATATATTAATAATAGTAACAGAAGTCATTTTAGCTCCAGAGCGCGAATAGGTAGGTACCTACCATTAAATTGATTGTTCGTAAAAAAGTAGTAATTAGGCCTATATCTAATAGGCATTATTACTTAACGATTGTAGGTAAATTCTTTTGTGTAACTCTCCTAAGCACGGTATTATTGAGCTTTTGAAGAATTGCACATGTTTTGGCATAATTTTTTTGATTAAATAAATCACAGAGTAAGAAGATAGAATGAAATAATTCCAATAATTCTTTTGGGCGAAGTTGTCAATTTCTTATCTCACCATCTACAACTAAAGTACATGTAAGTAGTAACATGTTGGTTATTAGAAAACTCGTAAATATTTTTTTTTAGAAAGATAGATAAATGATTTATTTATTACAAAACACACACAATGCAAATCATATAAAAAAAAGGAAAAACAATAGTACAAAAAAAATTTAAACATTAAAACAAGAAATCATTATTTATATTTTTGCTTGTAATACAAGCAACAATTATAAAAATAAATTAAATAACATTTAATTGCATGTGTGAAATGAAAAAAAATGGCCTTAGCTCAGCGTAATTGCTGCTCAATTAGAGCAACATACTGATATTCTGTTACACCCGAAAATAGCAGAGATCGGCGAAACCGCTACGCGGCAATGAGTGCTTAAGAAGGTATAACAAAAGAATTAAATGTGTATAGAACCATATTTAATTTTATGATTAGTAATTTTAGTTTATGTCCTCATAGTAATAATAATAGAATAATTAAATTAGTGTTAGTGTTAGATTAGTAGGAATTAGAAAAATAAATTGCTGTTGGAACACAGCAATACCCCAGACTAAAAGTGCTTCGGAATAACAAGTTTTTGTCTGCGTAAAATAGCCTCTACAATGGGTTTCCTAAAGGTAAACTTAGTATGCACAGATCTTATTGGCGGAGGAATGTTATTCGAGCACTTTGTGGTCTGATGGCGGAACGTACTCTAAAAAGCTACCGTGTGATGTGTGTAACTATTATATAATAACGTGGGATGGGTATCACTAATATTTTGCTCGTTTTCTGCTTCACACAAAATAGAAATCATAATGAAATGTCCAAGTTCAATGATTATCCTGTCATTTAGACTGGGTATTTTACTCACCAGATAATATATGAATGAATAAATAAATGATAATCAATATTGAAATACATTCTTAAAACATAAAACTATAGTCTTCACTTCCTTAGATTAACGTAATGAGGTTCACTCATTCATAACTTTTGACTTATAATAAACTTACTCTTTTTGATAAAGATACATTTCCTCTACCAGAAATTAGATAATTTGCCATTTTCTAACGAAATGAATCTGTACTAGCAACACCAAGTACGAAATAAATAAACGGCAACACCCCACGACGCTTACGATTCGCTCTGGGCCTTTTGGAGGGAAAAGTGTCGTTTTTATTTTGACTTTCAATTATTTTGTGAAATCCAGTTTAAAGTGGAATAGGATAGTGCTATTGTACCTTAATCGAAGATTAAAACGCGAAATTATACGAATCTCGAACTAAAATACCCGTATCGGCCCGTTCTAAGGAATCCCGAGTCAATCCAAGCACGCCGCCTCAAATTGCCTATCCTCTTTGTGGTGGCCATATTTACAGAAATATAATTAAACGTTTATGTTTTCGGCTGAAGGACTTTGTTTCCATGGCCAGCAATACATTAAAAAAAAGCGCAAGCTTACCACGCGCTCGCGCTCGTATTAAATACGTGCGAGCGCGCCCCGGGCTAGCCTGTGGTCGCCTGTTTTTGGATTCGTCGTGTATCACATGACATACATGGCGCCACCTCGTTCGTTTTGCCTTTGAAAAACGGACTGTGTGAAGCCAGCCGCTTTAAGACGGAGAAAGAGAATATCGACACTTTCTGTCGTCTCGTCACGAAGCGACTACGTATCATATTCCTTATCCATGACGTTACACAACCGTCACATCATGTCACCGCACACATTTGTGAAGATTTAAGAAAAGTTATATTCTGATTAAGATAATTATACATGTAAAATATTAATAAAATTCTAATTAATAAGATTAATATTTCACAATTTTGTAGTACCTCCAACTCCAAAATGGGCGAAAAATCTTATCATTTGGTCATCTCAACTATTCAGTTCACTTTACTTAGAAGTTGCAGGCAAACTGGGTCTGTACATTGCGAGCACATTTCACAAGTCAAATCCTTATGCCAATACATGTAATTTGAAATAGTTCAGTGTTACAACCACAGACCCCATAGTGGTTATAACGTAGTGCCTACAGTAGCACTGTGTAGTGCTTTTTATTTTTTTGCATTCTTCTTATAACATATTCTTGTCGATTCCACATTCATATATGCATGTGCTCTCAAGTTTCAAATATGTATTCTGACCATCTGATTGCTGCGTCATCAGGCTGTTTTTAAGCGCTGCTTACTAATTCTTTAAAAAATAACTTGGTATTCAAGAAATAGTTTAAAGAAATATTGGAAATTGTATATATATTTGAATGTTAAATTATAATTTACTGATTCCCTCTATACTTAGGTATATGCGCGTTGTTGTATAACATTTGGAAGTAACATTACGGCTCAGAAAATATTACGGTGCTGACGCGGCAGGAACGTGATCCTTTGTTCGGAGATTTGTCGGTTTCATCGGCGAACATTTCTAGTACCTACACATTTATTGGTCGAAAAGAGGCACAGCCCGTTTTTATATTCTTTCACTTCGGTAGTTCAATAATTCTGTCATTAGGCTGTATTTGTTATATCTGTTTTAGATAAAACGCCTTTTTCGATTTGTGAGTTTTGTTCCTTGTTATGTTACTATAAAATTGATCGTCTTTTAGAAGCGGAATATAAATAAAATTGGTAGTACGACGTTCTTAGAAATTACTTTAATTAATCAGTCTTGGCAGTGGGAAAGTTCGCTTTGTGCAATGCATTACAAATTCTATATAAAGGGCGGAATTGGTCTTTGGGGGGAAGGGCAATGTAATGACACCCGTTTAAGCACCACCTGTGCACACCCCCTCTATCACTTAATCACGGTCTGCGTACATGTAACGCGTTGACTTTCGTTAAGCTCCAGTCGAGCGTATACATTATTCATTACGTACGTCTTTTGGGTATAATTTCATTGTTCTATAACTCTTCAGTTGTTACATAAAAAAATATGAGGAAGTTCTATAAAGGAAGTGCCTCGTTGGCTTTATTTTCATGACATGATTCCAAGTACAATATCTCCGTGTATTTTACTGTTGAAATAAGATTTGAAATGTGACGGTCTCAGATAATACTCCAATTTTTAGACTTGCTTACCCAGCACCGAACTGAAGTTACAGACGACGAAGTTTTCACGTCAAAGTTTGCCACCCATGTTTTAAATTTTATATATCGTAGATATATTGCAAATCATTGTTAATTAAATACCTACGTAGAATTCACGACGCATTAATGAAGGAAGTCGCGAGAATGAATGAAAATGATCACAAACAGAGATTAATATTAGTTCATACGTTGAAATTTTAATGTGATCCATACGACGAAATAAATTAGAAGAAAATAACTCTATAACAATTAAATTTTTATTGAACTGATATTCAATCATTTTTTGTGAAATTACTCCACTAGTTTGTTATAATTATTAATACAAAGATCGAACACTTAGAAAAAACACTCAGAAAAAATTCCTTCGATCCGGTCGGATTCGAACCGACGTCTATACCTATCTTGTATCTTGTCTATATGTATCTTGAATACCGTGCCAGACGCTATACCAACTAAGCCACGGAACGAACCAACGGACTTCACGAATTTTTCTATGTGCTTGCGTCGTGTCTTTGTACTTGGTCTTTCAACGACTTTACTCAACAACTCTATAACATTTAACCTAGCTGTGTAGTTGAGTTATATGCGTCATAATATTTACACAACCAAATTGTTAAATCGATTGGAGAAGGTGCGAATACAATCTATTCAGTCGTCATCGTGTCTGTCAGTTTAGTCAACGCTAATGCAAGGGAAAACCGTCGATCGTTCACTGCTTCGTTGACATGATTTCTTTGTTTTCTGTGAAAAAGCAATTGTCTGATTGGTAGTAGGTGCGTTTGGTTGGTACTTTGCAAAACAGACTAAAATGGTACACGTATACATATACTCGTATTCCATTGTAAATCTCTGTCGCTACATTTTATACCGGCACAGTTACAAAGTACGTTTTTAGTATGAGTAATTGACAACTAAAAAATAAAATTATTTAATCATTAAATAAAAGTGCGTAGTAAGGCGCCACCCAACACCTACGCTACACATATGCTCAAAAGTCAACCTCACCTGCATTCGGTACACCCTGCTCCCACGGACGAGTTTCTGCTTCGAGCTGGATGGGGAGGTGGACAAGTTACACTGGGCTATCGTAGGGCTGTCAGAGGTCCGTAGATAGAGGGAGGACACGATAGCCATGAAATCCGGCAACTTGTTCTACTTCAGGGAAGGTGAACGCCACGGCCATCAACAACATGACATCCATCGGAAGTGTGTCGACGAGGGTTGCATATTATTCTCAGAGTAACCAAGTGCTACTCGTTGAAGGTCATATAGGTCTACGCACCGACCTCAACACACCCTGACGAGACAGTTGAGGCTATGTATGTACATAAGTTGAGCCATACATACCTCCCAAACCCACTTCAATGTTGTCAGGGGGGACTTCAACGCCAAACTGGACGAAGTCGAAGGGATGACGAGGCCGGAGTGGGGAAATTTCGTTATGGGCAGCGAAATTCCAAGGGCCAAAGGTTGGTCGACTTCATGGAAAAAGAGGGATTCTTTATGATGAACTCCTTCCTCCAAATCCGCACCGAAGAAAATGGACATGGTTAAGTTCCCGATGGTGTCCACCAGGAATGGGATAGACTTTATATTGACCGACAAGAGCCAGATATTCAACAATTTTTCGGTGATCAATAAGGTGAAAATCTGAAGCGATCATAGGATGGTAAGAGGCGGGTGCGGTTCGTAAGATATAACAATAGATGACATATTTTTGGTCGATATAACGCTCAACAGATATAATTAATTATGATCTACAGACATTTATCATATTCTTGCAAGATAATTGATATAACAACTTTCAATCTAATATACCGATGGCATAATGTACATTTCAGATAAAATGTTCACTGAGTATAATGTATTATATAAATATAATCCCCGTATTTTTTAGGTGCATAGACAAGCGCAGAGAGGAGTATTAGGCTCAAAACCATATAAATAATCTTACAGAACTGACACTTCAGCTAGGATAGGTTAGGTTATAACTGCGCCCCCCTCGAATGGGTTCCCTCTTGTCGTGGCGGGGGGGCTCTAGTAGCCGTGGTCGATTTCAGCCCACGGTGAATATAGAGGAACCCACGTTCCAGCCGATGGAATTAGGCTGGCCCGAGGAGGAGGGCGCACCACGCGGGCTCGTCTTGGTCTAGGGCGCGCGGGTCCGCGCGGACGCATTCGAGGAGGAGGATCGCGGGGGAGGAGACATGTCGGTATGTCGTTGCCGTACGTCCTGTCCACGACCCTTTCGGGGCTGAACCGCTTTGTAGATGCAGTAACGGTGGAACCACGGGGGAAGAGACGTGTCGGTGTGTTGTTGCCGCTCGTTCAGTCTTCCGTGGCCAAATTTGGGGGATTGGCCCGTGAGGTGAGCGCTCCAAGGGACTCTCTTCGGAGAGTCCACACGGATGCGTGTAAGGTGTTGCGGCGGAGTTTACCAACAGTTCCGTCGCGGGGCTGGGAGAGCATCCTCTGAACTTCACAGTTGAGGGGATGTTGTCCTGGCCCCCGTGGCCCCTGGGTAGCGGACGGAGAAATCTTACTTTTGGTATGAAAACGCTATTTTTGATGGACATGAGTTGATGTGCTTTGTTTTTTGATACGCAATTAAACATTCTGCTTAAAGTTTTAATCAATATATTTTATTAAACAAAAAGCACTTAAAAGGATACAAACCCAAATATATTTTACGATTGTACATTTAATACAATAAAAAAACTTTTTTTTATAAAAAATAATTGCGCATTTAACGTCCATCACCATCATCATCATCCTGTCGGTGATGTAGCATGCACATCTAAATAATGCCTATTCACTCTAGCCTTGAAAAGATCCAAGGTACGTTCGGGGAATAAGTTCGCAGGTTGTGAATTCCACTCTCGGAAATCGGAATCAAATTATGCAATTCCATAGCACACTCTTCGTGATATATCCTGTAGAATATACCGATAAGCAGGCTACTTTACGGATGTGTTCAAGGCTCTGCAGCTTCGCCTCTACTAAATCCTAGTCACATATAAGCCCTTGTCACGCTTGTCGAATCCAAAGTGGTTAGTTGGTATTTAGCAGAACCATCCCATGAGTACAGCAGCATGGCCGCAGTTATTTTTACATGACTGGAAAATAATCAATTCACAGGTTATTTTAATTTCAAATTTGAAGCAATAGCCCCGTTATAATTCACACTATTTGTAAAACGAAATAGGCGCTTCAACTACTTATAAAAACGAAATAAGGTGTTATATTATATAATACATTATACTGGCAATGCTTATGCCATTAGTTCATTGTGTTACCTTATCATTATATCTAATGTTTGTTATACTGAAGGTTTATTATACACATTGAAATTATACCCTTTGTTGTTATACCTTTCATTGATTAGATTCAATGAGTGATTATATCCTTATAAATTATATCAAATTTTGTTATACCAAGTGAAAATAAATTATTTGGTGTTATATCTTCCATTACACACCCGGTAAAGGGGTTATTCAATATGGTCATGACTGATGAAGTCTACTCTGCGACCCAGCGGTTCTCATATAAATGACCCCGAAAAGTTTCGGCTGGAACTTTAAAATCGTTTCTGCTGCTTCAGGAGTGTGTTTCTGTAGACGAGATTAGCAACAGGTTGGTAGAGACTGTCCACATGGTTGCGTTAAAATTCTTTAGGACCCGCCGCAAGGTAAGTCGCAGAAACTCTCCGATCATACTCTCAAGCTAGTGGCAAATCGACGCGCTATGACGCTGCAGTCCTCTGAAGATGCGAAAGCCTGCAGACAGCCCAATAGACACATATGTGAGTCTATACTACACAACATACGGGTGTTTAATACCAACAATATAAAAAATACCATAGAGCGGAACAAGGGCTCCAAAGTGTTTGCAAGGGACATGTCTATTGGGCAAAGTCTAACAAAACTTATAAAAAATAAGTGCGCATTTGACCTCCGAGATGGAGAGTGACGATGAAGTCGAGGATGTAGCATGCACACCTAAATAATGCCTGTTCACTCTCGCCTTGAAAAGGTCCAAGTTATAGCGTTCAGGGAACAAGTCTGCAGGCAGGGAATTCCAATCCCTAGCCGGTCGCCATACAAATGTGGAAGCGAAACGCTTCGTGCGAATCCGGGGAATATCCACAACACAGGAGTTCAACCCCCGCCCACGTCTAGTTTCCCGACGATGGAAAGGGGAAGGCGGACTCAAATTATGCAATTCCATCGCACACTCTCCGTGATATATCCTATAGAATACCAGCTTTAAGCTGGCAAGTCTACCGCGGTGTTCAAGGCTCTGCAGCTTCGCCTCTACTTTACTACGCTCTTAGCACGCTTGTCTATTGAATCCAAGATAGCCAGTTGGTATTTAGCAGAGCCATCCCAGAAGTGGCAGCAGTACTCTATACACGACCGGACTTGTGCTTGGTACAGCTGAAGCAACTGTCATTGTGTGAAGTATCGCCTCACCTTGGAAAGGATGCCAAGCTTCTTGGCTACATTTTTGGCCACAGATTCAATGCAACTGTCGAAGTTCAGATTGGACGACAGGTCCATTCAAAGTAGGTGAAGACGGTCGGCTATCGGTACGGATATATCACGAAAAGTTGGAGTCAGGTGAAAGGGACTCCGTTTAGTGGAGAAAAGACACGCCTGTGTTTTGGTAGCATTAAACTTGACAAGATTGGCATCGCCCCAATCGGAGACTGCATTAAGTGTCAAATTTAAACGACTAACCATGGACTCTCGACAAGACTGGATTTTCTCCACTGACCCTTGCATTGGTCACGTACCTGTCCACAACTGTGCTGTCATCAGCATACCCAAAGGTACCTGTAATCAATATATCGTTTATATGCAGCAGAAAGTGGGTTGCGGATAGTACAGAACCTTGAGGAACTCCGGTCTCTCTGTCTATCTATCGCTCTATGTTAGGAAGAGTAGCCTTCTAAGATCACTCGAATCGAACGGGCTGGTAGCGTTGTATCGTTCAAGTCAGAGGAAATGGGGGAGATCGATAGGTTTTCAAAAGACCTTCAGAGGCTCTTTATTTCAGTCTTATTCTAAGGTTCTATGCCAGAAGCGTGGTGATACTCTTTTTCAAAAAGGGAGATAATACCCCGCTGAAGTGCCCACTGGCTCTTAAGCCCATCTTGCTTCTAAGCCACGTTATTAAGCTGTTTTCACGAGTCTCCACGAACCGTCTCGCGCGCAGATTAGATGTCTTCCAGCCCCCCGAACAAGTCAGTTTCTGAAAGGGCTTCAGTACCATAGATCACAACCACACGCCACTGCAGATTATGCAGAAGACCGAGGAGTATAAACTGCCATCATGCTTAGCGTTTATGGACTATGAGAAAACCTTTGATTCGATCGAGGTTTGGGCGGTGCTACAGTCTCTACAATGGTGCCACATTGACTACCGATATATATATCGAAATGTTGAAATGTTTGTACGGAAAAGCCACTATGTCAGTTCGACTCAAGATGACCAGTGCATAAGGCCTATCCAATTGCAAAGAGGGGTGCGGCAAGGAGACGTCATTTCTCCGAAACTGTTCACCACTGCATTGGAAGATGCCTTCAAGTTACTGGGCATCATCAATGGCGAGCACATCACTCACCTTCGATTTGCTGACGACATCGTGGTCATGGCAGAATCGTTGAAAGAGCTTATCACCACGCTCGGTGACCTCAATAGAGTTTCAAAGCAGGTGGGTCTAAAAATGAACATGGACAAGACGAAACATGTCGAATATCCATATCGTACTCACCCATATAATAGTGGGAACCTCTACTCTCATTTGTTGACTAGGCTCTTTGACCAACTGAGCCAGGCGACTCTTGACGCACAGGCGCAGTTCCCATCTGCGGAGATGGTCGTGTTGGGGGACTATAATGCTCACCATGAATCATTGTTGAGTTCCCTCAAGACTGACCATGCAGGAAGAACTGCCCACGCTTTCGCTCTCACGCATGACTTGACCCAACTGGTAACCCAGCCCACCCGGGTTCCAGACATATCGGATCATGCACCCTCTTTGCTTGACCTTCTGCTCGCGAGTCACCCTACCTACTATACAGTATCAGTCAGCGCCCCCCTGGGAAGTTCTGATCACTGTTTGGTTGGGTGTAAGGTTTCCCAAATGCCTCCAACTAAGCTGAAGGAGGTCACTCGTCGCATTTGGCACTACTCGTCGGCGGATTGGGATGGTATGCGCGACTACTTTGCGTCCATCCCTTGGTTGCAGCACTGCTTTGCGGGAAAGGATGCTTCAGCAGCTGCCGATGCAGTTGTCGATGAGATTGGAACGGCTATGGATTACTACATACCGTCTTCCAGTGTCATCGCCAATCGCAGAGGACGCCCTTGGTTCAATCGCGAATGCATGGACGCTGTTAGTGAGAAACAGGCTGCATATCGTGGTTGGATCAAGGGTCGTGTAACAAAGGATCCCAACCTTGCGTCCCTTAAAGCAGCCTATAACAAAGCAACCAAGTCTTGCAGGAGGGCTTACATAAGAGCGGATGCCCAGCGCGTTTCACGGATTGGCCAGAAGCTGGTAGCCCATCCCACCGGTAGCCGTGCCTACTGGAGCCTGGCCAAAGCCGTGCAGTCCAATTTTTGTCGTTCGTCGCTGCCGCCTTTGAGGTGTCCCAATGGATTTTTGGCCTATGGCCCCGAAGAGAAAGCTAATTTATTGGCCGACCTTTTTGGGGCTAACTCGCGGATTCACGACCAAGATGCGCAACCGCCGTCAATTCCCCACTGCGGAGTCACAATGCCTGATATAGTTATCAGACAATGTGATGTCCGCAAGGAATTGCAGACTCTTGACGTGCGGAAGGCCTATGGTCCGGATGGGATACCTCCTATCGTCCTTAAAAGATGTGCGGCGGAGTTGTCTCCCGTACTGACGCGCTTATACCGCCTCTCATACCAATTTAGTAACGTGCCCCTAGCTTGGAGGGAGGCCAACGTGCAACCTATCCCCAAGAAAGGAGATCGGTCTGATCCGACAAACTATCGCCCAATAGCTGTCACTTCAGTGCTCTGCAAAGTGATGGCGCGGATTCTAAATATCCAGATAATCCGGCCTGGATAACCTGGAACGTCACTCCATTCTTAATGATCGACAGTACGGGTTTCGGCCGAACCGATCAACGGGTGACGTTCTAGCGTATCTAATGCATCTCTGGGGTGAAGCTATCGACAAACAGGGCGAAACCTTGGCGATAAGTCTGGATATTGCTAAGGCCTTTGATCGGGTCTGGCACCGTGGTCTCCTCTCCAAGCTTCCGGCATATAGTCTTCCCGGCCGCCTTTGTGAGTGGATCTCCGGCTTTCTGCGCGAGCGAAGATTGCGTGTCCTTGTTGACGGAGGCACTCCACGGCTCGTGACAGTTAATGCTGGGGTGCCACAGGGCTCCGTGCTGTCGCCCACGCTGTTCCTTCTGTATATCAATGACTTGTTGCCTCTAGGCAACATTCATTGTTATGCAGATGATAGCACAGTGCACGGTTGCTATTATAAGCAATCGTCAAGCAGCCGGGAGGACCCTGAGAGAAACCGGGAAAAACTTGTCGCTGAGCTCAACCATGTTTTGGAACATATATCGTCGTGGGGCTCCCGAAACTTGGTTGAGTTCAACGCCAAGAAAACCCAGGTATGCGCGTTCAGCTCCTAAAAATCCCCATTCCTTCCACTTCCCTATCTTCAGCGTACAATGCTGACGCTGCAGGACAAGCTCAGCCTACTGGGAATGAGCAGCGTCATCTGCACCGCGTCGCGTAAGCTTGGCATCCTGAACAAGGTGCACCGATTTTTTACTCCAAAGCTGCGATACCTGTTGTATAAAGCTCAGGTCCGAAGCAGCATGGAGTACTGTTCGCACCTTTGGGACGGCTCTGCCAAGTACTTGCTCGATGCCCTAGATGGACTGCAGCGCTACGCCTTCCGTGTTGTCAACGATCCTAATGTAACTGAGCATGCGGAGTCGTTACAGCTTCGCAGAGATATAGCGTCTCTTAGCGTATTCTATCGCCTGTACCACGGTGAGTGTTCTGAAGAGTTATTCAACCTTATCCCTTCCTCTCCTTTCCATCAGCGGACCACCCGTGCCGGACTGCGTTGCCACAGTTGGACGGTTAGTTCAATACCGTCCCGCACTAAAAAGTTTGGCAATTCGTTTTTATGCCGAATCATCAAATTGTGGAACCAACTCCCGGCGCATGTATTCCCTCCCCTCTATTACATCGGGTCCTTCAAACGTCGTGTGAAGAAGCATTAGGCCAGACCGGCAAAATGATAGTGACGGAGTGAAGATATTTGTGTTTTCCATCCGTTACTATTCTCTCTGGACTGTATTCGCACTTTCCATCAGGCGCGGTGCAGTCATTTTGCCGAGTCGCAATAAAAAAAAAAAAAAGTATGTCTACCACGGTCCGATTAGGCAGAGCCAGCTTCGAGAAAGAGGTCAATCGTCGAATTCGACTTGGTTGGGCAGCATTCAGGAAGCTCCGGGATGTCTTCTTGTCCGCAATACCTCAGCGATGGCCTATGGGGATTAGCAAGTCGAAGTGGCAGTGGGCAGGGCACATAGCTCGTAGAACTGACGGACGTTGGTGCAGAAAGATTGTCGAACAGAGACCATGAACCTGAAGGCGTTCATTGGTAAGGCCCCCTACTAGATGGACGGATTACCTGGTAAGGGCGACGGGTAACCGATACACGCACGTCGTATCCGACCGGCTAATCTGGCAATCTTTGGTAGAGGCCTATGTTCAGCAGTGGACGTCTTCCGGCTGATACGAAGATGATTATTATTATTTTATTTTGTTTAAAAAATTATTTAAAAAATTATTCTAACGAAAATAATTTACGAGCAGATACAATAAAATATACTAAGTACTAAAATTTCTTATCTTGATTGAATATCACGGACCTCGTGGAAATTATATTTGTGATGGCGAGCAGCAACGTGGCAGCGATCAAACACGCTTGGCCAGCACCCCGTCATTATGTTACTTTACAACGCGTTTGATGCCCTCACAACCCAACCTCTTGTCAATATTTGAGAATAACATGTAAGGGGTTGATAAACCCATTGTTCTCGTCGTGATGAATATTTTGATAACTCAATTTGACGCACAACGGGTGTATTCTACAGAACAATCGAGTGTCTCTTTGTTATCTAAAATTGCTAAGAATTTTAATTATATTATCGCTCGTTAAAACAAGCGTTAAATAGATGCCCGTCCTCCTGTAGAATGCAAATATTTGAGCTTATTTTTTTAATAGCGGCTTTAATTAATTTCTATACGCAATTTGAAGCAAGCAGTCAAAGGATGTCTCCTTACGTTTATTAAATGATCAAAAGCATTTTTGTTTGACATACGTAGTTGGAAATTTTTACAAAGAAAATATGAATTAATTAAAGAAACCGTTATTTAATTCATTAAACATAATATTATAAAGGTTTATTATTCTAACAACTGTTGGCATAACTTATGTAGCTTTCACACAAACACCTTTGCAAATAATGGTATTGTTTGGGGAACACGCTAATGATATTTCCTGCTTGTGCGGTATGAATTACAGCCATAACAAAGATTGATGGTTACTTGAACCCTACCGTAGAATTTGCTCCTATTGTAAGGCAAAACATTGAAAATTAAAAAGATAGTTCAAAATCATCATTCTTTCATAGGTAAGCAAATTACATTTGAAATGGTCAGATTGATTATGATATGGCTCATTCGTAGGGATTTCTCTTTGTAAATACATATACATATGTATAAAATTATCATTTACAATATTTATTTCAAACATCTTGTATTGAGAATACCATTAGGAGGTGAACGGGTCACTACCACGGATTTTTAGAAGTTGTATAATAAGTAACCTTTAGTATAAAGTTTTGTGTTGTTTGTGTCAATAGTTTTAAACCTCGTAAATGGCAAATTTGGAATATCGATTGGAATTTTATTATAGAAGCGTTTAAATGAATTTATGACTTTGTGAAGACGAAACTCAAGAGCAGCTAGTCTATTTTTATACATTGTACTAATGTTACATCTGTCACTACTTTTCATAAAAAAATTGCCATTCTTCTTAACATAAATTAGATTTTTCATAAATGTCCTGTGACGCTAGTGTAAGAATATTAATCTCTTTAAACTTATCTCTCTAAGACATTTTGGGGCCAACTATTAAATTAACCGCTCATTTCTGCAGGACAAAGATTCTATTAAAATCGGCGGCATTGTCTTTAACCCGGCGAGGATGTTGTACGAAGAGAGTACGTCTAGATGAGGAGGCTCACTATGACCCCAAATTTCATTTATATTTTTATATATTAATTAGAGCTTTTTAACAAATTATTTATACATTCTAGGGCATTATTTCAAGGATATTCATTTAAAAAAATATAGTTTGGAGTACAATTTTTTTTAATTATACTTATTTTACAAAATGTCAACAAAATAATCAACGGCCAAAGGTGTTTTCTTTTCGTACCATAAAAAATGAACATAAACATTATTTTCTCTTACTAATTAAATTATTTTGGTAGGTAACTTGAGACCAAATATAAAAATACAATAAAAGTAATTATTCAGTTTTAAAACTTTTGTCACCATACCACGTTGTTGACAGTACGAAACAGTATGTTCTGGACAAAATTGTACTTATGACATCCTTCACTCAAATGATTTGTGTTCCGATATCTGACGTAAGGACATTGTTGGCGCCTTTTTCGGGCACCTGGTACTTTGACAAAAGGCCCTTCTACAGAATCGCCACTGAATTTTCAGATTCTTTTACATAGTTGGCTAGGCAATTGAGGTATTTCTTTTCGAGTACTCTAATGTACATAGACAAGAGCACGAGCAATTTTTTTTTAATTGTTTCGCATATTAAGGTGAACGAAGTCGAACCTGGGTTTGCAAATAACCTAGTGGTACATTGTCATCGCCGTCACTCTCGTCACTTGCATTTTAATTGCATTCATTCACATGATCTTCAATTTCTCTGCTATCGGGTAGATAACAATTGTCTTCCCTATTCATTTTGATTTCATCAGAATATGTTGTATTCGTTCACGTCGTCTCACGCTCTTCCTTATTCATTTTGACTTAGAAAACTTTAAAAAAACGTATATATATAAAAGTAATGAACCATAAATGGCTCAAAAATGCTACGTCGCGGTTGACGTAGGGTAATATTTACCTTGAACGGGGTTTGCGCATATCTGTCTCCTTGCACAGGCACCGGCGGAAGGAGTGGTGGTTTTAGAGGGTAGAGAGGTCTATAAACTCTAGCTACTGAAATGATAGACAAATTACAACTGCAGCATAGAAAACTGTACTTGATCAAAAATCTGCGGAGTAATAATGACGTCTCCTCATCCCCGCCGGGTTAAACTGCGAAAGTAGCTGAAGTAAACTAATGTAGCGGTTTCAACGTCTGAAAGTTTTCATATTTTTTAATCGCGTACATTGCAGAGCTATGCCGTTTTTGTAACTTAGGTGCTTATATTTGACCCCATTGCAATTTAGCTACCAAAGTTACACCTACCTAGAAATAAAACTAGATACAGTTTCAATTTTCAATTTCAATTTCAAACAAGGGTAAATTTTTCGTTTCTAACTATAATATTTATGACCGTCTTACAAGAAGCAGGTTATTAACTGCAAACCAATCCACTGCTTTAGATATAGCATTGTTCACATCGTCGTTGGAACATTGGTGTCTTTTAACTTTAAATAATAAGGAAGTATCATCAGCAAACAATACTATCTCATGTTCTATACCCTGCACGAGGTTAGGTAAGTCATTAATGTAAACTAAAATGAACCTAGAACTTAACATTGAGGGATGCCCATGCTAATTGCAAACCCTGATAATTTCATACTGTGTTGACACCAACCTTCTGTACTCTACCACTCAAATACTATTTAAGAAGGTCGAGGTCACGGCCCGCCACACCATAATGGCGAAGTTTCCTGAGTATCATGCTGCACACAATCAAAAGCTTTGGAATGGTTACAGAATACACCAATACCATCATCTGAATCTTCCCATGCGTTTAATGTATGTTTCATCAACTCACCACCAGGATCGATGATAGAACGACCCCGAGTAAAACCAAATTATTTAGGAGAGTGATTTAGAATATTTTTTTGAAATATTTTGCTGAGAATTGGTAGTATTGAAATAGGTCTGAAATTGGTGAGGGCTGAATTACTTAAAGTTTTTTTAGATAATTCAAGAACAAGCGTATTGGAGCATTATTAATAACGTTGAAGGTTGTAAGTAGTAGTAAACTATCAATACGCTTGAATGAATTCGTGGACGCTTGAACAGCTAATTAAACTCAATATTGCAGCATTGTAGACGGTACGGCACTTTGACACGCTACACGAGAAATATGTTTAAAAATTACGTGCAAAAATTTATATAATGTTATATTATTGGACGTAAATGTTTAATCAATTTACCAGAAAAACACAATCTTCAAAATATATTAATACATCGCCTTTTTAAATGTAAAACCATATAAGTGACGTTTTCTACAAAAAGTCTTTAATTTATATAGGTATAGTAAGAAAATCACTATCTTACTGCACGTGAAACTCAATAACAAAAAAACTATAAACTGAATAAGAGTTTTATTTGAAGAAAGATGGTGAATTTCTTACAACTGGTACATATTATGGAGATTTTTGTGGTAAATGTCACTTATGTGGTTTTACCTTCAAGCAGACTATATATCTAGTTTATTTACATTACATAATACTTCAACATACCCGCTCAGATAGGTATCAAACAAATCAATCAATAAGTACAAAAGTTATAGGGATTCGATCATTTATTAAATTCACAAGGTGTAAATTCCATCCGGTTTAATAATTTTTGTCGTTCTAGTATAACTAAAATGGTGTCTTTGAAACTTTGAAACTGAGAAAATTTGACTAATAAGTCCCTCACACTTTTATATTTATGTAATTATATAAAGAGGGAGAAGCCTTTGCCCAGCAGTGCGACAGAACAGGCTTATAAATAAATATATATAATAGTATACATATATACGAGATACAGAACTTCCTTCTATTAACTGTGAACTTAATATAAAAGCGTTTATCTTTATGTGAGTTATTATTTACAAATATTCTTCAAGTTGATTATTTTTAGTTACATTAGGTACCTACATACCTTGTCAAAATGTGAAACAACGATGAAAATGAATAAAAAGGTCGATTTTAACAATGTTTTAGTGTTTTTAAAACTTAAAATATATAAGCCGGATCCCGCCACCGACTATTTTACAATCAGTCCACGTGTGTAGTGGTTTACTGTAAATATCATGTTGTTAAAAAGTGGTGCTTGGGTGTTTTATCTTAACGCATCTCCGTAATGAAAATCTATTCCGTCGTAGAATGCTTCATTATCATAATTTCAATTAAAATCAAAAGCGCGAGCGAAATGCTACCTAGATACTTTTCAAGCGAGGGTACATATGCCATACCACCACAGCAATTTTCACGTTATTTTATTGTCTTAATGCTTCTTTGTTGTCAAAGACTGTTATTTTACCCGTCACCATTATAAAGTTTAGCTCGAAATCTCAAACTATGGTTTTGTAGTTTTTGTTTCGTAAAAACAAAAAATACAAAAAGGAACAATTTCGGCACAGTTTCCCTTACAAAGTTGCTCCAATTCATTTATAATAAATTAAATCCTATCAAATATAATTAATTTGTGAATAATCAAGTGACTTCGAGGTACTGTGGTTGCAATGTTCATTTAGACCAAAGTTCAATACTTCGTTTTTCATCGCTAAAGCCAGGAAATTATAAAAGTATTTAATGGACGTACTTTTCGACGACAATTTTGTGTCTTTGTCAGTTCGCCAACGCTATTCATTTTAGTTTGAGTTTCCATTATTGATTTAGCTTTTTATGTTATTGGACCAAACTACAAATATACATAATATATCAATGCCTCGTAATATTATAATTTATGAAACCGTAAGTCACTTCTTCCCGTTATGCTCCTTTGGGCAATGTCTCAACACCCAACATCAAATGCCATGAAATAAAATAAATACTTAGTTTATGTTGTGAAAATTACTTTCCCGGCTATATTCAATTAATTCCTACAACTACTATCAAAGTTTTATTACAATCCAGAAAATATTAATCCAGTGCTTGAATTTCGGCTTCCATTCGATTGTACCGTTTGTGATGATTAGGGAATATGTCAAATCTCAGTCTATTACCAGTCCTTGCGAAACTTTATGTCACTACTTCGCTCCTTTGCACACTCAATCTCAACTTAAGCAATTTCAGAATTTTCTTTCAGAATAAAAGCAGTCCCTTAGGAGTCTATACAATCTCAAATGGCTTTGATTGAACACTTTCGCATAACAGTAAAAGTGTTGAATCAATCGCTTTAGAAAATATAAATAATAAAATTGAGTATCCACTGATTACTATATGACATGTTTTGAAACATGATTCCTAAAAATTTTCACTATAGATAAAAAAAGGCAAACTTACCTCGAAATTTTCCAAAAAGAAGTCATTGTATTCAATAGGTACATTACACATACTATTTTTTTTTTATATCCACTGAACTAAACAGAACACGTGTAGTATAAGATATACATTTTTCAAAGGGCTTTAATTTCGTTTGTAAAAAAAATAATTCTGAAATAAAGCCAGCGACCCTGCCGCTCGACCCAAGCAAAATGAACGTATAAGTATGGGAAAAATTTGAATTCAAGCTGAGGTAGTATCGACTCTTAATATTGTTGGTAGCTTAAAATAAAAAGGCGGTGGTAGAACAGCATGTTCTGTCGTTCATTTCCTGGTTCGTGTAGTAAATTATTATCATAAGACAGTGACATAGAAGGGTTTGTTGAATGATGGGAACTCGACGTGCGCGCGACAGGCACGCCTGCGAGCAGCCTTACTTGATAAGAAGATTACGCTCTTGACTTCAAATTATGACGTCACCACTGCAATATTCCAGACCATTTCCTGCTCTACCTTTACTGATTCTTACGCTGGCAGCATTCAATTTATTCCCCCGATGTTTGATGTTGTTTTTACACAATGTTATTTTTATGTTGTTTTTTTTTTTTTGTTTTGACACAGAAAACGTACAAGTAGACGTGCAGGTGTCGACATAGTCAC
>NW_020653200.1:17692129-17745587 GCF_003589595.1 Hyposmocoma kahamanoa | reverse complement strand
TGACACAGAAAACGTACAAGTAGACGTGCAGGTGTCGACATAGTCACGTTAATACACCTATACTTAAATGTGTATTACGTACTACTGCTAAATGCTTTCAAACGATACGCGGTGCATCGTACCTTAAAATCGTTAAAACTCTGCTTTATTAATAAATAAAAATTTGTAAATACGAGTTCTAAAGAGAGGTGTTCGACAAAATATCGTCTCGACGACACACGACTATGATAGGTATAGCCTCTGGGTTCAGTTCAGTGCTGAAAATATTGGAAGCTCTCAAACACTCAGCGGCTAAAACCCTGACTCTACATTTTCACTTGCTGTTTGCAAAATTATCAAGTTTGTAACCAACATTAATTATTTTTTATGACGTCGTCCCAAAAGAAGTAACAATATGCGCAGAGCCTGGCATTGTTTTCTTTATATCTACGTATAAAAAACGAGGAATTAAATTTCGAAGAAATAACTCAGACGGGCGATTGCACGTACGCGGGCTTCTAATTTAATTTAACCCATATAAAGCACCTTCAAAATAGGTAGGTATAGATGCTTTGTTCCTTATAAAAAAATTCTTGAATGCCAATGAGAGCGTGTTTGTGAAACAAATCATTTCATTTCCTTTTCATGGCCATTGATTGAATCACGCTTGGAGAAAATAATACTCGAGGAATTTTCCTCTCGAATTGGAATTTATTAAGGTGGTGCACATTGCAATATTTAAAAGCACACCTTACTCCGCTTAAGACTGAAAAGCGAACAGTATTCTACGATACATAGTTGTTTCCTTTTACGAAGCTTGCTCGAGGAAAAATATTTAATTTGAATA
Organism: Hyposmocoma kahamanoa; assembly: GCF_003589595.1. NCBI lineage: Eukaryota > Metazoa > Arthropoda > Insecta > Lepidoptera > Cosmopterigidae > Hyposmocoma > Hyposmocoma kahamanoa. The sequence goes on along the minus strand of NW_020653200.1, from coordinate 17,744,761 downwards.
CTCGGTTACGAACATAATAAGCGTTGCCTCATATTGGCAGCATGACATCGCGATATGCGGTACTCATTATCAAAGATCGGAATAAACAGAGTATTTTTACTTAAATTTCAAGGAGTAATTTATATAGAGTGTATAATAAATACGTCCCTGTGAAATCCCGGCAATATGGCAGATATTGTATTGAATATTATTATTTTGTTCTATATTTTCCATTTGTGTATTTAAAATAAAACTATTTTGTTTTAATTTTTGCTTTTTGCATTGTCATTTCAGAGAGTGGTATTATCCCCTCTATATTTATTACTTGAAGTTTAGTTTAATTGCAGTTCACCAAGATGCATCGCATAGTCAGAAGCTCATTAACAATGGGTATGTGCATATTGTGCGTGATGTTGGGAGATTGCAGAAAGCTAAAGATCAAGCGAGGCACCAAATCGAGTAGCCGCAACTGGTGACTAATTGATAAAAATCTAAATTACCGAAATACTTTAATATCAATACCTTGGTACTGTAGACTAGGCTGTACTCTTTGAGTAAGATTGCTGGCTGAACATAGGTAGTGTTTATAGTTTGTATTTGGAACGCTAAGAAAATAAGGAAGGATCTTGACATATGATATTAAGATTTGATTTGTAACCCTAGACATGAAAATGGTGAAATAAACCAAAGTTTAAGATGATCCCGGTTTTATATTATTAAAAGTACCTCTCGCAATGCATCTGAGCTACAGCCCTCTATTATAGTACCTACCATATACGACTCAGAATTAATTGTTGTGATTAAAACTCGTGATACGCCATTTTTGGTTTGTGCCGACCCCATGGCAGTCTTATTTTAAAATTTCACTAAAATGAAAAACATATACAGTGAGCAAAACTGTTCCCAATTGTGTGACTCTGAACGCTACTAACCGTCAAATTACAGACCATATTAATCCAATTAGTAAATTAACAATGTTATTTAAGTTCTACAGAAATTTTCTAAGTGATTTAGGTTTCATTTATACTCATGATGAAGGACAATTTCATGAAATTCGGGTACACGTATGTACGTGACATTAATGAGATCGTAGTCGTTCTAGTAGTAGTCAGATACCGTTAGAAACTTGTGATATTCTGCAGTCCTGTGAAACTTATATTAGTTGGCTCTTCGCCCGGCGACATTTATGTATTGTCATTTCCATAATAAACCATAATATTTAGACGCCTGACACTTTTCAGATTCCACTGTTTATAAGATTCGATATTCGAGTACTAAATAAATTATGGCGTGTATCCTTTTAAATTTGCAAAAGCAGCTGGCAAAAAAATCTAAACGGTCATCATTTTTAATGATTAATCCTTTTTGAATGAATGAAGAAATATTCTTTATTGCACATTAAAATTACAATAACAAAACAGAACAGTAATGTAAGTATCACAGAGTAAGATAATGTACAACAGGCGACCTTATTGCTAAGTAGCAATTTTTTCCAGGCAACCTTTTCTCAGAGACATAAAATAAATCAATCGATAGTTTAATCTGTTCTGAGTTATAGTTATATAATAAAAGTATTACCTTAAATGCAGTACATTTATAATTTATCCGTAGATCAACTAATATAAACAGCTAAAATATAGAATATGAAACATAAAAAAAATATCATTTATTTAGAAAAGTGCACTTTTACAATAGGTCAATTATATCTTTGTGGATCAAATATAATCCCATAAATTATAATAAAATTAAACTAAACATATTTTTATACACATTTTTCGATATCCCGGTGCAATTATTATACTCGTATAGTTATGTTATTTTAATAAATCGAGCAAAATTTTTTCAGACACACATGGGATCTTGTTAAAAAATCTAGGAAATTTTAAAATAATGTTTAAAATAATGTTCCTAGGACCTTGGAGCGTGTTCCACCTGCGAATTTGTTCTGATAATATTAATAATTATTTATTAGCACAACTTAAGAATACATTTACGAGGGCTGTTCCAAAAATAGTCAGTCAATGAGTAAAATTTTTTTTTCTTGAAACTATTGTGAATTGACGGCTAATGTCAATACAAATCTCCTTGGTGAAAATCATTGGGCACCTATGTGTAGTTCTGTTTTTAAATATTTTTAAAAATTATCTATCTCTCTTCTTTTGTTTGCCACTTTTTTTACAATGAACGTTTCGCGGGAAGCTTTTCGTGCTATGATTTTCTACGATTATAAACGAGGGTTAACAATTTACAAGCTGCTTTTGGGGAGCCGGCTCCTGCGTTAGCAACATTTACTTATTCGTTTCGAGAATTTAAACGTGTTTCCACCTTGTTCCAACGTCTTAACCTAAGCGATAAACGTAATAAACATAAACGTAAATGATGACCCACCCTACCATAAACTGCAGTAACTCATGAAAACGTCATCAGGATAGAATGACTATTACGGGAACTTCCTGTGTCTACTCAGACTCATTACATATCGAAAGATTCAGGCTGAACTGAAGATTGAATCACAGGCAGTTTCCACCATCCTGAATGAACACCTTAAAGTTAGGAAGGTTGCTTCGCGATACCTCATTCTCTCACCGAAGAGTAAAAATCCCGTTGTGTTGATGAGTGCAATTTATGCTAGAAAAGTTCGAAGGCGGAATCTTGGATCTCCAACTACGATCCTCACACGAAGCAGCCATCCGTGCAATGGGTGTATGAAGAGAGCGATTAACTCAGCAAAGATGCTCGCAGTCGAAGCGTTAATAAAAAAAATTATGCCGGTTTTTTTTTCGATGCAGTGGACCAGTAGTAGCAATTCCGTTAGAAAACTGTAGAACAGTTACTGGTGAAAGGTATTACGAAGTTTGAAGTATTGCCTAAAGCTTTCGGGGAGTTGAATAGCGAGCGCCCAAGGAGCGGCGGTGTCAGTGGCTTACTTTTTCACCAAGATAACGCGCCCGCTCACACAGTTGCTAGTCGATACTATTTGACAACTTTGTGAAAAAAATTCTTCGTGGGCGAAAATTTAACACCGCAGATGAGGCCGTCAAAGAATTTCGCCGGTTATTTTTCGACTTCCAATAATCTTGTGGATACACTTTTTAATAGTTTTGAAAGATTGTTCACCCGAATGCATAAGTGATAAGGAGTTGTAGGGGAATATTTTGGAAAACTGTAAATAATTTTTTTTCATATTCTGAACATTTATCATTTCGCTTATTATTTTTGGTACAGCATATGTACACGTAAATGAACGACCAGCTTTGAGTATCTTTAGTGTCATTGATGGATGAGAACCAGCAAGAATACCTTGTGACGTAGGTAATTGTTATTTTGGGGAATTTATCACCACAACAAAAACAATTGTTTCCGTACCAGATGGCCACTCTTATATTTTCGCTTAAGTCACAGAACCTTTCTAAACAGACGAGACGCCTTTTTAATTCTCGATCCAGATTGATAATTCGTATACCTGCATCTTGAGGTAACTCTCAGTATCTGTGTGAATGGGCAAAAGATAGGTAGATCAGCAAACAGGAAGGCGATGTATAATTTGATACATCTTATCCTTGGCGGCACTGTTCTTCTGGCGATCGGCTGAGCTGTTTAAACACCATATTCGAAATTATACGTTAGAGTAAAGAGTATTTTATAACGGTACTGAGCAGCTAGCAACAAAGCTTGCCCTTTGTTTATGGCTGTGATACTTCGGAGGCCTTTTAGCAAAATCCGGTCTTCACCTACATATACTCTTACTTGAGACTTCGTTGGTTTCCATGATTCAGATGCTTGCTAATGTGATAATATTTTGCTTAAGACATACTGGCTGAAATTGTTCTGAAATTCTAATTAATTTTAGACTTTGGTATAATCATTATAAACAAAGGTTTTATGAAAAAAATTACGTAAAGTACATATCTAATACATAGTTCAGAGTAGCGTGGTTTGTATTTATGATAAAAACTAGTTTTATTTCCAATGTGTAGCAATGGCAAAAACGGAAAAACTTGTTTATTTACCTAAAGATCTTAATGTAAAATAGTACATGCTTAATATAAAGTAATATAAAGACACGTACGAATATTGTTCCTAGTGAATATATATTTAGGTGCAAAACCACGGAAACTTACTTCACCACGCATATTTAACTATGAGGATAGGATTACTCGAGAATATAAACGCGATTGGATGTGGTTAGCAAGCAAACGGCTTCTTAACTATTCATTCGTACCTTGGGTACCGTATGACTTCTTGCATTGTTAGCTTTTATGCACTATGCTAATTAAAAATAATTTAGGTGTTCCTTTACTCGTTTTGAATAAAAAAACCAATTCTTGACTAACTTGACCTTTTATTGAATGTTTGTTGTGTGAGCGTTTGTACACAGTAGGTAACGCGTAAACTTTCAACTAACAGAAAGCCCAAAGGTTTTAAGCACTAACTTACAGAGTTGGCTATATTTAATATACGTAGACGAAAATGTTTTTCGATTTTCGAAACAAAGCAATGCGAAGAATTACGATCGTTTATTTCCTTTTACGGATTTAAACGCCTGTTTACCGTTCCTGTCACCCTCTGCGCTCGTATTAAATCATAATATAGAGAAAACAGTAGTATAGTTGACCGTTGCTTCATCAAATTACGACGTTCCTATTTAGTATTGCAGGTTTCAGACATCTTTTCCCTGCCCGGTGACGTCACACAATCTAATCTCAGGGGGAGGTGTGGGAATATCCCGGCACGGCGGCAGTGCGACGTCAGAACAATATCGCCCGATTCGACCGACCATTTGCATTTCTAATTATAAAACATTACAGCGCTGTCCTCACTTGGGGACAGAGGATATCGAACGTTGGCGTTCTTAAAAACGGCAAATTAAAGTCGATCTTAATTACAATACCAGATGATTTAGGTGTAAGTTTATTCTGCACTGATTGTTAAACTGTCTCTCAATAAAAATCTCAATGTAGTTTTTCTCAATTTCTGGTTTCTCAATTTTCAATCTCTGGTTTTATAAAATACTAGCCGAGGCCCACAACTTCGTCTGCGTAGAATAACAACTTAGAGTAGCCTACTGTACTACTTATTTGAGAAATGATTTATTTTCCATACAAATTTTCGACCCTTATTCACTCTTTTAACATTTATTTTTGTGACAAATCTTTTTTCTCTATACCAAAAGTCGTGAAATGTCGTCCAGCGGTTTAGGCGTGCGTAAAATGTATCAGACAGAGCTACTTTTGCATTTATTAATATTAGTTTGGATAAAATCAATGATAAAATGCATAAAGAAAAAATTTAAAGCAGAACAATAAGATTAAATCCCAGAATTTTATGAAAGAACTTTCAAATAATAATATAATAATAATAATAAATACCCTTGAAGATTGTGAAAAAAGTCACCCTACAGGAATATTAAAGATATATTAATACCTATAATAATGGGTATAACAATGGGCGTACAGTTTATACTACATTTTATACTACTCTTCGAAAAGTGAGCGTCAGTTAACAAAATAATGAAAAAATAATTATATAATAATAAGTCATAAGTACGCAATAGTGTACACTATATACAAATCAATATAATTAATGAAACTAAATAAATAATTGATTAAACCAACAATGTCAAGTGTATACAGGAAAATGTCAATATGGACTCTTAATAACTAATAAATGTATATTAGTCAATTAGAGTATAATAATACCGTGAATGTCAAATTCCTTAATAAATATAATAATTTAATAGTACTTTGAGTGTTTCAAAAGACAAATTTATTTTAATTTGTGCTTACAATTTTGCTACCCTTTGGTAATCGATTATTACAGTGTGATTTAACCTAGGTCCTTGTATATAATAGTCCTTGGACGAGATGTGTACACCAGTCAATCGTAACAGCCACTTTATCTAAAATCTAATATCCACGCCGAGCATTAAACAAAAAAAATATTGTGAAAACTACGGTAGGTATTACAAAAGATATAAGAAAAAAGAGGTATTACTTTTAATTTTAACACAGAATATTTTCTGTAAGAAACAAATGTGGAATAACGTCATCAACCAATTTATACGTCCTACTGCTGAGCACAGGTCTCCTGTCAGGCGAGGATTTAGGCCATAGTCCGCCACTCAGAACTAATGCGGGTTGGGGACTTCGAAGTTTTCCGAGGATTGTGAACCTTCTTCGACGTACAAATTTCATCACGATTTTTTCCTTCACTGAAATGCTCATTGTAAATTTCAAATTAAATTTCGCACTTAAATTCTCAAAAACTGAGAAGTGCGAGATCGGATTCGAACCCACGGCCTCTGCTTGAAAGGTAGTAGGTCAAAATTATAGGCTACTACTGCTTTTTTGTCTCCAGAACAAATGGCAAACATAATATTTTCTATTTATAAACTTTCATCACACAAAATAAGAAGTACCTACAAGTAAGAATAAAAATTGTTGAGGTGCAAATTTAGAATGCCTTCGAAGAAAAAAAAATATTTTAAGTGTGTTTTTGTAAATTATTTTTTGTATTTCTGCACACGCATAAACGGGTAAATAAAAAAAAGTGCGTTCAAAGTTTTAAATAAGTTACTATAAAAATATAAGTAGTACTAAAATAATATTTATTCAGTTCTTTTCTTTACTCATAATTATGATACGGTATACGTACCAAAATAGTTACTAATCAGTGGTGGTTCTATTATTCTGGTTTCATATTATGTATCAATGAAGTAGCATTATTTATTATATGAAAGTAATATATCACAAATATGTTTATTACGCGTGAAATGGCAGATGAGGAAAATAAACGTCTAACATCAAATCAGTTCATAAGACAGTGATTACAATGGCAGTTGTTGATGAAGAAGAGAGAGCTTAACAAAACTGCCTTTGTGAAGACACAGAGTAGACGCCAATGTAATAACTTAATTTACTTTGCTCGTTCAAGTTTCTGAACTCTGATGATTTAAATAGGTACATCGTTTAAATCCTTATATTTCCATATGTACCTACATATACCCATTCCCTCATTTGTAACTTACTACGTAGAATTGCGCTGTATCTTACCATTGAGTCGAGATATTTTTAAATTAGTACTTAGGTCTAGCGGTAGTTTACGTAATCTTTGCTACCATGCAAACCCGATTGCTACTACATAATTATCTGGTGATGTTTAAATAGTATTCACGCCTTCCCGGCTAAAGTTTCCTATTTATCATCTATCTCATAAATTAAGATCCATTTCAGCAGGCTAATAACCAAGTTTTTAATTGCATGTCTCCTCCAGATCTGCATGCGGCAGCCAATTGAGTAAATTAATCAGTGGATGCCAGAGAATATGAAGTTGTATTTACTTTAAAATGAAAAATCTTTCAAATGCAACCAGTTCCCTCGCTGCGGCCAAATAAGTCGCCGACATAATATTCATGCGTTCTATTTTCCCAAAAGTAATTGCAAAACTTTATTTGCTTCGCCCGAAGTCACACATTATGATAACAAAGTTCACAAACGTAGAAATGGCCCTGTTTGTTTGGATCCTCGTTGTCGTAGCGTTTGTTTTCATTTTAGATTATCAAAGCGCAAACTGCATTTTCCTTTCGATTTTTAATTTAGGCGGCGGCAGAAATAGTTAAGGTAGCAATACTTCCCTGGACGAACTCTTTCGCACGGATTTACTTTATCTATATCTTTTGACATTATCTGAATCTTTCTAGTCCTTAGGTGAAATTGGCGCAATTCGCCTACCCTTACTAATGAGTTGTAGATTTTATTTGCCTAATAAGGGATTTCAGACGGCCTAGATTAAATATGAATTATTATTATAGTTGATTAGTTCAACCACAATGCTTGTTATATTGTAAAAGTAATCGTGTATGTATCGTGACGAAATTCGTATACGACAAGGATTTCATTCAAGTTAAAGAAAGTCTTAAAAGTATTATCTGATAGTTGACCATGAAAAGTTCTGTTCTCTATCTATATTATTCTCCATTTAACTTATATTAAATAACCATCGTAATTATATCTATCTATCTTAAACGCGGCAGGCAGGAAGGCTTTTTCTAGGCATTTTGCTATAAAAGCGACAATGACAGGTGTTAGGCGACCATTTCACATATAAAAACAATACAAGCGTTAAATTGTCAGTGAGAAAAGTTTTAAATTTGTGAAATTGTTACATCATTAAGCATAATTTTGTACAATAAAAACGAACGTTTTGACAATGTATCGTAAATAACGTCAGATTTGTTTCATTAGACAGTAATTTGTTATGAGAAATGAACTTAATTCTAAAAGCGTAAATTAGATTCAAAATTAAACTTTTAAAATTATTTCAACGCTGTAAAATGTCTAACATGCATTTGAAAAATCATACAGGAGAGCGATTTAAAGTAATTATTTTAAGAAAAAAAAAAAACGTAACTCCAATTTTATTAGTTATATGGAAACTATATTGTATGTTAACTACTAAACTAACTAACTATATATTATATGCTGAAACTTTTTGACCTTTTTTGACTTTTCTTTTTATAACCTTTCTAACCTTTTTTATACAATTGATCAGATCAAATTTTATACATACTCTGTTTTCTAACTGCTTCAAAGCGAAAATTTCAATTAACGAATTTTCCTTTGTATAGGTATTTCGTCAGGCCTTTCCTATAAAATATTATTTCTGTTAATATTAATATAATTTAATATTAATATAATAAATTAATATAATATTGTTTCTGAAAATTTGTAAGTTACTTGTGGTACAAATAAAGTGTTTAAATAAATAAATAAATAAAATAGAGAACTTAAGTAAGGCATAGATTTATAGAACGAACTGACTAAGAAAAAAAGGGCAAGCTAAGCAAATCTTTCGTATTTACAAAACAAACTTTACCTGCCTCTGTGGCTGAACGGTTACCATGCTAGTCTGCCACGCAGAGAACCTGGGTTAGATTACAGGCCGGAAGAAATATTTGTATGGCCTTCGTTTATTTCGCTCGTGAGTTTGGGTGTAATTTGTGGTTGGTTATGTCTGTGTCCATGGCACCAGCGATACAGGGTTTCCCTAGTGCGGGGCTATGCGAGTAAAAAAACTTTGGGTTTACTAGGTACGTAATTTCTTGTTTAAACTTAGGCAAAATGTTGATGCACATACGAAAAACTTCGTTAGACCGCCATTTTTGCTTTATCGCCATTAGTATGTTTTATTTATGCCACCCTTCGTCTGTATGCTAATACATTTACAATAATTATATCTGTCGTAGTTCCACATCGTATTCTATAATATTATATAGGTTAGGTAATACAAGTATACTTAAACCAAAACCGATCCTAAAAAAAGTTATTGCTTCGTAAATTATATAAACACAGCGAAAAAACCTGAGTAAATTGGTAAAGTTGTCATACTTATACTGGCGGTGGCAATACATTGTCCCCCGCTGCTTGCAATATCACTCACGTCACAGCCTGTCCAGCGTTAGTTTTCATTATCAGTTATTGCAAGCCACTGTGATATTTGTAATCATTATCGTTAAGAAAACAGGCAAATAAATTGCGTAGGCTATTTGTTTCTCTACCACTTGTTGGCCCTTGATGATACCTGGGAACGTCATTTAAATTATGTTAATGAAGGAAAGAAGTCTACCCTTGATATATACGTATGTAGATTTGTGTCAACAGACGACAGCTTGCAGTAAAAAAAATATTTTAATACCATGCATAGTTAGGACCTCGATCTTATTATTTTATTAATTGAATATATATTTATGAATATTCGATTAATATGACGCTATAATTGGATCTAAAGTTTTTTTAAAGATTTGTTTGAACTAAAAGAGACAGTAACTGTTATGAAATTGAAATGAAATTTAAAATTACTAATCCGGAAACAAAGCGTAAATATTTTTGACACAAATAAACATTATTTTGTTTTTGGTAACTGCCCGTATAAACACATAAATATTAGAATTTGCTTGTGCCTATCACATCCCCGTCAAGAATAGTTGCTAAATATTCATAAGTAGTATTCATTTATTTATTTACTTATTTTTGGGATTGTCCCTACACTTGAGAGGGGACCCGTTCCCAGCAGTGGGACGTATAAATAAATTGATGATGAATGAATACGTAGTAAGTAGCAAAAAAACATGTACGTTATTTTCAATATTTTTCTCTCCCCACCAAGTATCCTCTGCGATCAAAAGCACGATGACTCTCGTTCACCCCAACGACCTTACTTTTTACTTCGCGTCACTCTTGCTTGTTTGGCGATACCTCTATGTTACGTTCACAACCTTGGTGCCACACCTGGCACACCCTACCCTGGAGCAAATATTTTCGTTACAAAATATACGACGGCACTTAGGTCGCCAAACTCTAAATATCTCTTCTAAACTAGGAAATTCAACCACATGTTTATTATCTCGAAACAATGTCAGCATTGCTAATATCACAAGACATTTTTAACACATAAAGTATTTGTTTTATTAGTGCAACTCATAGTCGTTATCACATAAAGCTACAGAAGCGGCAGCGTCGTATGTTTTTTGAAATGATAAGATATGCAGTCGTAACAAGGCAATCTTCCAAATGAGGTTTGAGTGTCTGGTTAATGATCTGGTTTCAGCTTGTTTGTTAAATTATACAATTCACATTATTATCCCATAAACCTTCCTGGTTACAGTTGTTTGGTTCGTTACTCTTAGTAATGTATTACTGTGTACTTCGTATTTCGCTATTTATTTTTTACATGCAACTTGTTAATCTTTTTCTTGTCACAATTGTATTTGTACCGTATCAACCATACAATGAACGATATTTTGTGTTATTCAATAGGACATAGATATAGAATTTGTATACGTAACAAATTGTATTAATTTCGGACTACGTTATTGGACTACGTATACGTTGCGAGCTTAATGTGTTTTACCCATTTATCTATTATGAAAATGCATCGTGTGTGATCACTTAGTACTGTTGTTAAGTTCTCATCGCTTTGTCGTTGGTCAGCATATTTGCCTGATATTCGAAATTCCAGGTAGATGTATCCAGTTTTATGTTAATGATAGGACTTGGGGGTAACAATAATAGTGTAAACGCTCTATGTAAGTCTGACACAAACGTAGACATAAACAGTATTCGAGCTTCAAAACATTTAGGCATGTAACTGATTATTACGAGAGGACGGGAAAACTTAATAAAGCTCAGCGTTCAGATAATGCGCTAGCAAATCTGTGTTAGGACGTATCGAAGCTTATCGATATAATACGACGTTTCGCTATAAATAATTTTACAAAAATAGAAGGGTAGGACACGCTCCGTGCTCCTGAAGGGAAGCGAGGCGGTCACGGTGTCACAAACAAGAATAAGCTGACAATACCGTGCCTCAGCCTGCCTACAGGGAGGCGGCTATCTAGGTTACGTAAGTTGAATTTGCGTCATGCGGCCAGACAGTACAGTTTTGACGGGAAAATGTCACTGTTTCCGTAACTCAATAGTAAAAAAGTATCCCTCAATCTTCGATGACTAGAAAATATTGTTGTAATTCAGTCAATTTGAAATATGGCAATTATGTAACTTGGTTGCCCCCAACTCTCATGTTAGCCTACATCTCATATAAGACACTAGATGGAATCAATCACAACATGAACAAATTCACCATAACATACTTTAATTGGTTGCTGCAAATACTGTGCCTGCATTTATATGATCACCTTTGAACAATATCGTGTTTATTTTAATCACATTGTTATATCAGTGATAGACAAAATAGGTCAAGCCTGGGGTATCGTACAAAAAGGTGTCGTCACATATTCTCAAACAATTTTTATTTATTTCATGGGGCTACTACATGGGGCTAAGCGTTATTAGAAAGATAATAATAATAACATATAATAACCAGAAAACATTAGAAGAGAACCTGTGGAATAAACGAATTTACTAGTAAAGTTGCACCTTGTTTCATATCTTGGATTGTATGGAACCACAGACATATATCTAAATAGACACCACAAGTACCGCGAACTGTATGAAAACGAAGCGTGCTACATTTTTTGGGTCTCCGATGACGTCACAAGCGCTATTTAGTTATGGAAAACCTATCCTACCTAACCTATATATCAGAATCGAGAACGATGTTGCATCAAGTAAACATCACTAACCGTAAAATTTGACCAAGAACATGATGTAGCGGCCGTACCACGAAACTCATACGAAATTTACGCACGAACATTACGAAACATTACATTTACGAACATTATACGAAAGTTACGGACGTTCGATATTCATAGCCTACTAAATAAAGACCACAAGTGTAACGTACCAAGTAGAAGCAGCAATGTATTACGAATCATGCTGCATACACTCGTTTGCATATTTGTATTCTCGAAATTTACTCAAAATTAAAATAATTGATTTTATAATAAATTATGCATATTCTGATGACAAAATTGCATAACTGTGGAAGGAAACGTCCCTGTTTATTTATCTTCACATAGTAGCTGTGGTGTTTTTGCAGTTTCTAATCGCACAATTAGGCATTTTTCGTGTTTTCAACTGATGTTTAAATACGATAACGGCCGGGCGCGTTCTGGAGCGTAGCAGCGGCAAATAAGCGTTTATAGCTTACATTAGGCACGCAAAGTAAAAATATATAACAAATTACCTAACGCACTAAAAACTATAGAAAGAAACTCCACATTTTATAATAAAATTAAACTATTACTAAACCAAAAATGCTAATACTCAATTAATGAATATTTTGAAGATGACTCCCATAAATGACATTGCTACCGTTATGTAACTATTTACTTGTATTTAAATTGTATTGAAATTGTATTGAAATTGTATTAATAAAGTTATATGTAGATCATAAGAATTACCATATTTGTTATACCCTTACTGGGTGCATGTAACATTTTGAATGTAATGTGTATATGCAAATAAATAAATAAATAAATAAATAAAGTATACACTTGCGGCGTCTACTTAGATACATGTCTGTATGTAGAACGCTATAATTAACGAGTACCGAGTAACGAGTAACGAGTTGAATCGCAATTGTTACAACCCATACACTATCCCAGTCAATTTTGGATTGGGATATTCTATTTACCCAAAACCGATGCTTAGTCGAAGAACCAATAAGTCAAGTAAATCAGATCAAATCCCAACTCTCACATTATGCTTGAATATATTGAAAAAATAGCGGACCGTTTTATTTCCAATTCCGTTAGTGGCGAGCTTCTAGACGTCGAATAGTAGGCAACTTCGTATACTTACATATTTTAACGATAGCGGAACGTGCCAAAGTGATCGCTAATGGAGGATTCCGCTTACTTATGCAATTTCACAAATTAATATAGTCTTTCACCGCACTTACAATATCTCAAAACCACGCACTCGGTATTGTTAATTGGCTTAAGATGTTCATTGTTCTATATTCGTAAATCCAGCCAACTACGCAATAATTGTTGCTAATATGAAATATATATTTTATGAATTTGACGGTTAACAATATTCTTTAAATAATACATATATAAACCAAGAAAAGATCCCGGTGGTCATTGAACCCAAAAGATAGGAGACTGTGAAGCAAACCTCTAGCTTGTGGCAATAACACTTTAATCTGCGCTGATCTCGGCTGAATATTTGGATATTTCGAGGCCCTTCATTTACATTTATTTATAAGAACCACTACCAACATATCGAATCTGAAAAGTACCGCAGATCCTACAATACTGACTTGTTTCGTTGCATCGCGGCGTGTGCGGTTTCAAAAGGGTAGACATGTGCGTACACATTACACAAATGTCTGCTGAGAGATTTTTCAACTGCTCCGGGTAGACATCAACTGCTTGCGATTGTTGTAATATATGTTGTATTGATTTGTGCTACGGAATCCAAATACAATCGCTGTTTGTTTCGTATTCACAATATCAATTCCAGAAATGTGTAGCTACTACTCGTAAGCTTTGTCGGCTCAGCGAATTGTTATTGTAATTTTTTTAGAAATTAAAATGATTTGTCATTGTTACTTTAATACAATCACTGAACGAATAGTGTAATGATACTTGTATACGTAATGTAGGGTTGTAATGATACTTGTATACGTTATAATTGGTTTCAAGAACATATTATGAGATGCTGCGAGAATGCCATGCGAACGTACTTTATTCGAATTAAAGCGGAGTAGTAAAAGAAAGATTTTTTTCCTCATTTCAGATCCGAAAAAGGTGTAAAAGTTAAAGTGTAGTGATATTGTAAAGTGTGATGGAGTGTGATCGTGTTCTGTGCTCCAAGCGGATAGGCGTTAAACAGTTACACTAAAAGGTAATAAAACGATGCTAAAGACGTCCATTTTATGGGCGATGTAGTGAACTGAAACTTACGACAGAGTTGTTTAGAGAATAAAAATTAATTAAGCTAATACGCTACTTACCTACCGCCGAGTTTAGTCAAGAAAATAAATTTTAATGCCTACATGTAAATACACAAAAAGAAATAGAATTTTGGCAAAACGCCATCTCACGCGTAGCGACGATGTCTATATTTGAATAGGGTTTTTGCTGTTCTTTAAAGTTACTATCTGTTTGCAATTTCAAGCAGAGTTATGTTAAAAATTATCTTCAAGCTACATAGTCACTTACATAGAAAGCATTTATTGTGAACTTGAAATATTTACCACATAATAAGTTATAGATGTAATTCATATTGTTTTGATACATTTCAAGGTCGATAATGGACATATTATAATATGGCTACATAGACACGAAAGAACTCTTGATTTATCACCGCCTTATAAATGGCTTGTTTTCGCCAAGGATACGCCAAAATAAGTGTTTCGTTTGCGTCTCGCCCTCGCTTGCCGCCGTCCTACAATATTCAGAAGAAAGAAAACAGCTATAATTTATAGTGAGTGAGACGAAGATAGGGATATGTAGCAGTAGAATAGAGAAATGTGAATAAGGCACGGAATTAACTGTTGACGAATCAATGTAAATATCACATCGTACTTAACCACTTCACGTAGCACAACGTAACTTAACCTAATAAGGTATACAAAACTACCATCCTTAAAATCCAGAGCGTCCATTGTTTTTTAATTTTATGTATATTTGTAAATAAAATATTCTTTCTTTGTAAATATTTCAAATAAAATTCATAATTTCTTTCAAATCAAGTTCATTTCGTTAAGACGTATTTTTTTATTCAATTTTGTATAAAATCTGTTGCTGTGTCTCTTACATTAAACAATTATCGTGTCATGATAATTGTAGTTAAAATGAAATAATTCACATCAAACAATGATTTAACAATTTAACTTTTTTTTTTAATTCAATTTTGTAAGTATACGACACTAATACCTTGTCTTTTTACAGGTGGAGAGACGCAGTCAAGAGCTGAATAATATGTAAAGTGTCGCCGATAGTGACGAATAGACGATACAAACACTTGGTGTGAGTGCAAGTGGTATTTAAATCAAGCAAAAATGGGCAAAAAAAATTCCAAACTGAAGCAAGATACGATCGACAGACTCACGAGCGCCACATATTGTAAGTATGGGCATACACTACATTGCTTATTTTATTTACATATGATATGTATATATTATATTTCATATATTCACATATTTATATATATTAGTCTCTCCCCGGACAGATTTACATGTGAATAATTTAATAGCAAAATGGCCGAGTTTGACAGCTTTATACCAAATTAAATTGACGATTACAGTTTTGATATGTAGAGCTATCCTATATACTCGTACAGATATAAAATCTTTTAAATATTTTACCTTGGTCAAATTACCAAACAGACGCAAACAAAATTACAAGTTTATATTGTCAGACGGACAGCAATGGAGTCCTGTGTCTTGTTGTATAAAACAAACGCACTTATTTCATTCACATCATTCACAGCTATTTACATTACTTATTCATAATGTTCGGGAAACTAGCAACTTCTATTTAGGAATATGACTGAGAACTTGTCTCTCTAAAGCCAGGTCAAAACTTAAAAGCCAGGAGCTTTCCAGGTTCAAAGCTTTCCTGCCATGAATTGCCACGCCTTATTCTTCCCCTGCTTTTAATACAGCTCTCGTCGTAATGACATTTTTATGAAATGTCGCATGTTAAAAAGCACTCAAGACGTGCAGCAGTCATAACACTACAGCGCTTTTGAAACATAAATTCTTACTTATTATCTACACTTAGTTAATCCAGTCCCGTGAATAACCGATTTGAGCTCTATCAATTACCGCCGCCTCGCTTTATTTAGCATTTTACAAGACAAGTACGAAACAAGACTAAAGTTTCGAGATACATTATACAAGTTCGCCGAAATAAGCTCAAGGCCACAGGCAGCAGCCAGGCTCAAGGTTTGTTTATGGAATACATTCCTGTGATACGAAATAAAGTTATCAATTAAATAATAACGACGGTGAATATTAAAGTTTTAAATAGACTTAAGCACATGCTTACATAGCATGTTTTGATCAGTAATGAAGCGGTGAAAGTTTGCGCGCAACGCAACGTAAAACAATAAAGTTTATTTTTTACTACAATCGCTTTTGAATTCGCGATGTATCATTTTGAAGAAACCGGTAATTGGAAGTTTATTGTGTAATAAATAATGACATAAATTCGACAATGGCTCGACTCGGCTCTGTAGTAATTGTGAAGTGTTGCCGAATAAGTAGCGAACTTAGCTTTATGGCGAAGTTAAGTGACAAAGTTTGACGGCTGGCGCCTTTCGGACTGAAGCTCACGACGACGAGAGCAATAGCCTACGCAATGCAGCTACAATGTCACCAAACCGCGTCGTAAATCTTATTCCACAATCTGTCAAAATTCGTTGTTGAAAATTATACCTGTAACGGATGTACTACATCTACACCAATCAATTATTACATTCTTTAATGTCATCAGTTTCCCCTAACTCACCTGAACAGCACTACAACAACTATTAAAGCCTTTATTATTTCAGTTGGTACTTTCGAAATCAATTACATCAAAAGCCGCAAAAGAACGGAATCACTGGGTCTCAGTAGTGCGTGTTCTATTATGAGGTTCTCTAATAGTGTGGCTATTGTAAGGGGCTAATCTATCCTGTCTGAAACAAATAAAATGTAAAAACGAGGACAGTGTTACAGGGGGTGGAGCTTAGGGCGGGTGTCAGTAAGGGAAATGCCATGCCTAGCCGACACCTAAGGTTGCGCAAGTGTCTTTCGACACGCGATCCTAACACGCCATTCATAGACAGTTGTTCGTAAGACCAACAACTATGTTAGTATGTACTTACTTGAAAACGTAGCCCACGATACATTCTTTTATTTTATAACTTTTGAAAGAAATAAACCAAATCTTTTCTCCGACTGCTTTAATAAGCGAGTCCCAAGAAATTGCTGCTTGTAGTGGTGGAGATTCAAATCCACTATCAAATATATCCAAAATAGTGGTTTGACGACGATCTTTTTATCAGTGTTTGCTTGAGTGTTTTTCCGTATTATTTCTTCAGTTGTCACAATACCGTATTACAAAGATCATATTTTATCGTAGTACTTACAATTATAAAAAAAGTGAAATACATACAAAAATTTACTTTTAAGATAAATTTTCAAAAATTGTTATTCCTGCCGTATGAGTTTGTTTCAGCTATCAATTGTTTGAAAGGTGTATTTATATATCATTACTATGAATGAACAATAGCTGTACCTATCTAGCGAAATATACCATTTTGGATTATTTTATAGACCCCTGTGTCTTTGTTCCACTCCAATGTACGTAAATTAAAAAACTTTAATAGAGAGCTTTATTTTTCTTTATTCTTGATTATGTGGACAGGTTTGCAATGTTCAGAGGGGCTCTTGTATATATATAGTACCCGTATTTAGTACCAATAGGAGTGTAAAGCTAGACACGCGTGACGAGGGTGTGTGGCGTCATCCGAACAATTCCCTCACTTCGTACCGGCTCCCACAACATCTATCATTCTCTATAACAATGTGTATTAATCGTAAATTTGAATAACGCAGAAAAATGCTCGAATACTCTTCAATCAGCAGAAATAACACGCACCTGACCGTCATTTAAAACGATCCGAATGACATCCGCCAAGTCTGCGAAATTTCTGTACTGTGACATCTTCTATATAGCTCAAGAATTGGGTCCTAAATGTCCTCCATAAACGAGCCGGCGGTTAAATGAAAAAAAATTATTATAAGAATGAAATTTGTTTAGTTGTATAATATTTTAGGTAACGTGGATGGATAGAATTTAAATAAAAATACTAAGGCTTCCTATAATTTGCTAAGTACGTAGCCTGTAGTTCACATAATGAAATACTGAGGCAAATTATAGGACTAAACATGAACAACTCTAGCTCCTCCATATTCCGGTTAAATTGTTGCTACGTTAATTGGACACCTATTATTGCACTTTTAGGTATAGTTCTATTGTGTCACACTAAACGTAAAATTAAACTTTAACTGGAGTATGACCTATACATAAGTTTCTTCAAGATAGTTTCCTCTAAATATGTTTATGAATATTTTCAGGTTTTATAACAAATGATATAAAGCATTTGATAAAATTGCCATTAAATAATATTTCAAGAGAAATACAATCTAGACGTTCTTTCATATCTATTGTATGCGTGATTGAAAATACCTAGTATTTAGACACAAAACGATCCAGTAGGAAATAAATAAAACTGTCTGGCACAATCACCCAGGGGTGACTAGGTATTCCTGTGGCGAACACGAATTGAGGCTCAATTTGACGTCGTAAAGACTAAGGACAGACCCCTCCGACACGCTACAGTGATTTCCATACAAGCTTAGTGCCGTCGACGCCACTCAGTCTGCAGCTACGAAAGTAAACAGGTTGAATATACATATATTATAATGTACCCTTATTCGGTTATCGAGATGATTCGCTGATGATGAATGAAATTTCGCGTCATCCGTCAACTGTATTTCCAATTGAATTTCCGAATAACGTCGAACCTAGATGTATTGGATTACCTCATAGCTGGTTCTGGCGATGGTTGAACTGCTGATAATTGCAAGTCGTAGTGTTGACTGCACTGTTGTGATTAAATCAAATAGACTACTAGGTAAGTTAGTAATATTAATATTTACATCATGAAAATGTTGCAAAACAAACAATTTCAACAAATCTATCAACTGGTCGGCGTATTGCGAAAACAGCGTGTTACGTATAGAAGTAAGTAATAAAACCCATGAAGATATCTAGTTTCGTGAAGGTCACCTTACGCCCCGTATCTCGCCGACCTTCCACTTCGCAATCTCGATACAAACAATGGATAAAATGGAGTTTACGATGACGTAGACTTGCCCTTGCCGACCGTCTCCTTATTCCACGTTTAAGTTTCTAGGCCTGCTACATATAGCTATTTTTATAACTGTAACGCTTCGTAACCCATAAAACGAGCTTGTTGTTAGGAAATTAAGTTCTAAGATTAAAGCGTGAATTCTCCTTCCCAGTTCCTTGCAATTTTCAAAATCTCACTGAAATCTTATAGGAGTCCGCAAATTCGTAAATGTTTCAGACACCTTCCTTAATATATTTATCTAACTTCACTATATTCGCAATCATGCGAAAATGACATGCTTCTTTTTTACTCATTTTATATTTCTTTGAGTAAGTCAAAATGTGATCACCCTGAGCCAAACAATAACGACGATACGGTAATTACCATTTTGAATGGGACTCTTGAAACATCTTAGAATCGTAAATGTGAATCGGCTTCAAGTAAATTTAGGCCTTGTGCTTTCATCACGCGCTCTATGTTGGCTTGAAACTTTGGTTTAATCTGAATTATCACTATGATTATGGGGCTTCGTGAATGGTAAATATTCTTTAATAGACTGTTTCTTCTTAATTAGTAAATCTTTATTTTATTTTATGTACTTGCGGTAATGTGGGCTTATTTAGCTTTACGAAAGGTTCGTAATATTGACGACCTCGGTGGCTCAACGGTTTGCACTGTGTGGACACTGGATGAGGAGGTCCCAGGTTCTATTCCCGGTAGGACCAATTTAGGAAATAAACTTTTCTAAATTAGTTCTGGTCTGGGTGTTCTGGGAAATCCGTTGCTCTGGTTTCATAGTACAGGGGATTTCTTAGTTTGAGACCAGTTAATTGGTGTGCTTCTGTATAAAGATACATATATTGCAAAGTTGTTCCCTTCAATACCTCTTGTTAATTTAATAGAAGTTTGAAGAGAATATTTATTATCAATTAATATTTATTTAGAGTATTTAATTGTATTTCTATTCCGTATTTAAGCAGTAATAATAAGAGACACTTTCGTTTTCAATTGACGTATACTGTGCACTTCACGACTGCTACATACTTGTAAGTAACACGTGTTGTAACATGGCTCACGCATATAATCCCGTAACGTGCAAATGTACTGGAGTTAGGAGAAAACAAATCACCGACACGTAGGTATAGGTCAGTACGAGCCAGTGCTCGATTCACGTGAGTCGGTATGGCCGCGGTATTATTAACGCGGAAAAGACAACCATAGTCCCCTTCACTAGGAAACGGAAACTAGATAAACTAGTGGAACTGATCCTTGGTGGCAGGATTGTGAGTTTTTCCGCAGGAGTTAAATATCTTGGGGTAACCCTAGATCAAACCCTAAGGTGGAACTGCCACGTAGCTAACACGGTTAACAAGGCCAAGATGGCTTTAGGTATCTGTAGTCGTATGGTGGGACAGCGTTGGGGTCTAAAACCATAGATGACTCTCGGTTATACAAGACCCAATAGTGAGGCCCATAGTAACATATGCCTCTGCTGTTTGGAGTGCTAAAGTCAGCCAATCAACCACTATTGCCACATTGAGCAGTCTACAGCGCATCGCGTGCTTGCTAGTAACGGGAGCCACGTCCACTACTCCGGGGGCGGCCCTAAATGCATTGCTGAATCTGACTCCCCTGCATATATTCATACAGAAGGAGGCCATTACCCGCATGTACAGGCTCACCACCAAGTTAAGGATCAGATGGCTCTCCCAGACATTGAGATCAATCCAGGGCGCAATTCTGGAACATTCTGTTCTGTCATGCTTGTTCTCATGCTTCCCAAGCAAAACTTTTAAAAACTCTACCAGGTAGAATTTGCAACTAGGGAAGACTGGAAAACCAACAGTTTTACCTGGAAGGACGGTAGCCTTCTTTGGTATACCGATGGGTCTAAGTTGGGACACAACGTAGGCTGTGGTATACACGGCGTGAGACCCAGGCTCAACTATAAGCTGAATTTGGGACGACACTCCTCGATCTTTCAGGCAGAAATGTACGCCATAACTGCTTGTGCAAATTGTTACTAAACTTGAAGTAAAAAAAGTTATATCAATATTTGTAAATCTAACTACGGCTTTCGATATTCTCTCGGGTGGGTGAGATAACTAGTAACGATCTGTCCACAGCTTACGACGTGTCACAAGGAAGTGTGTTAGGCCCCATACTGATACTCGCCTATACTTCGAGCTAGACATCTTCCGGTCCCTCCGGCCGCGTAGGAATTTAGGAACTGGAGAGACGCCGTTCAGTGGGCGCCGGGAAGTGAGTGTGCCTTACAGCTCCGCCGCCAATGAGAAGATTTGGTAGTCAACTTCGAATCGGTGGCTCAGCGGTGGCAACAAAAAGGTAGAGAAAAATAGACAGAAATATGATTAGGTTATAAATATAGGTAGGTCTTCAATGTTACTCTTCATTGGTAGATTATTTGTATTATTGCAATTAGACTTATAGTAATAATTACAGATATAATGAAGCTTTAACACACATAATATATGTATAAATTATTGAATATCTGTGAGCCTTGGTTAGCCTTTTCCGCCATAATATCGTCTATTGTATGTCCTTTGTAGAGCTACTCTTAATTATCGGAGAGGCGAACAATATAGAATTTAGCCCTATCATGGACAAGATCGAGTGACAACTATTGAAGCCATTAAGTAACAGAACGTTAGTTCAGCAAACAAATAGGCTTAGAAACCCATTGCAGATTGGTTGATAATATTGACTTAGCATTTGAGTAGAAACTACCTCCACAGGCAAGCGATCAATTTGCTGTGTATGTGTATGAAAAGAAACCGCAGAGACACGAAAAAGTACTTGGAGCACGTTTTTTTTTCTCTAAAAGTATGAAAATAAAAATATGACAATATGACTATTGTACTTTTTTACTACATTTCCTCTTTTGTTGTTAATATTATTCTTCATAGATAAATTGCTCAAAATAAATGGGCAACACTCACACAAACACACACACAGTGTTGTCAATTTGTGGCAAATTCCCCAAATTGCGAGGAATTTCAACTGGATGGGGCATTTTGTGGGATTGACGCTATGTGGGGAAAATGCGGATATTATAACATTTTATCTTTTATTTTAAATCTGTCGATTGCTGTTGCATCACTAAAAATGATGATTACTGATAAAAACACTACTTATTTTTTTATGTAAGAGCGATATCAATATTTTTTCCACATTGCACATATTCCTTGTATAGCAACATTTATAGAACATTAGCAAGCCCCTTATATAAAATTATTCGGTAGGATTTGAATGAAGGAAATGAAGACACAAAAAATTTTTATGACATTACAAGTATAGGTAACACCTGTAACAGTAGTGACACTAATAACACCACAAATGAAGAATAAACTTTTGTTATAATTATCATGCTAATTGATTTTAATAAACAAGTTATATATATGTATATATATATAAATATAATATTAATAATAATAATATAACATATGTATAAACGTTTGGTTTTTTTTTTCAAGTTACGACTCTAGGTACACCTTTAAGCTCCATTGATACTATATTTTAATACAATATTGTACCTTATAGAGCAACTAAATAAGAACACTTTACTGAAAATTAAATTACTATTTCATCATCGATAACGGAATGTGATAAATTCGTCGATTATTTTAGTTGTTATGGAGATTGTAATATTAGTTAATAAACGCACATTTTACAATTTTGCGAATCCCGATATGAGAAATAGACGTACTTACTAACATGCCGTTACTTGTGGTTTCTTCAGGAACAGTAAGTAGATCAATAATAAACTTCTCGAAATAAAACAACTATTGCAGACTGTATAAATTGGGTTTGTGCTAACGAGGAATGAGCAAGACCAAAGAAAATGCATTTACAGTTTATTTTCAAATGGAAACAAAGTTAACATGCGCGAGAACGAGCAACAGACAAAGCAATGACAAATCAAACGAAAGGCGCCAAAAACCAGTAAATTAAATTTAGTATTTCTACCTAAGACTAAACGAAAAAAATACACATACACAACACTACGTACACAAAATACAAAAAGAATTGTAGCGACTGGTGCGGTTCGATTCAACAACTTTTAAAAGATAAATAAAGAAGACAGGCGGCTGCAGCTCTAAAATAAATATTAAATGTTTTGTTTTCATTTGGCGGTTGATACTACAGTGGACGAATATTAAGTATCTATTTTATCTTAAGATTTGGTATGACAGAAGAAGTACGTAAGTAAAATTAATGCAGTCGGATTAAAAGCTTTGAATAATACGGCTAGAATGACCCTGTAAGACAAATTCCGGATCAGTGTGATAAGAGAGTCGAGGCCTGGAAGAAGATGTAGTGACAAAGATAGAAAAAGGGATGCTTAGAGGGCGCGTACATGTGAGACGATGAATGAAAAATGGTTGACCAAACAGGTTTATAAGGCGAGTGTGAGTGGACAAGTTAGCAAGGGCCAACCAAAGCGAACTTACCACGGTCAAATTGACGACGTTTTAAAGAAAGTCCAGGCCAAAACACACCGATGGGAAAAGGGCGTGGAGTGTATGTAGGTATGTGTTTTAACACAATAGACATGTGTAATGAAAAAGTCGTATAACAACGAGAGAAGAAGCTTATGTTGTATATAATTCTTACATATTAGAATATGCGATTTAATACTGCGCCGATTAGATCGTGTAACATAATTGTATATAGTATGGTATGGTGTATCGGGCTGGTGTCCGTAAATCGACGTCCGGGTGCCTAATTTGCATTAGAATCGTATTATACGCTTCTTCTTTATGTAATGTTGCTTAAAAAATGGATATACATTTTTAATACCCTAATATAATAATTATAATCTGTAACAAACTGTATATTTAGTTTGAAAATTATAAAATAATAAGGCCATAAGGCTGAAAGTTATTGGATTGTGATAAGTAAGAGCAGATATTATGTTATAATAGATTTATTGTTTTTTAAAGTATATGCCCTCACTATTCACACACTTTTGCATTCGTTGGAACCATTGTGAAAAGCAGTCGCTTCCGGGCCTATAAATCAGAAACCTCTAAGTTTATCTTTAATTTTTGGAAATAAAAAGTAGTCGCATGGTGCAAGGTATGGCTGTACGGCGGATGGGTCATCAGCTCCGCATTTGAGGCCTTCAAATATGCATTCGTTACCTTAGCGGAATGTGCAGAGGCGTTGTCAGAGGTGAAGGGCGATATTGCTTCGAGGACGCTTTTCGCGAATTTTTTCTAACACTCTGGGCTAGCAGGTATTTACATAGCAATTTGCAGTTACTATCCTGTGGTCTTCAAGCACTACAGTATTGTAATGTCCTGATTTGCTGAAGAAAGGAGAAACCGATTTTTTCTTACCAATCTTTCTTACAAATCTCCGATTTTTTTAACATTCGTCGGCAAATCTTCGAAAGGAATTCTGCGGACTGGCTTTTTCTTTCCGGTTCAAAGCAGTACACCCAGGTTTCGTCACCTGTCACGATATTATATACAGCCAATGATTGTCCTCCATTAACCTTTATATCATTTTACGGCACCACTCTACACGCGATCATTTCCGGTGTTCCATTAAATCATGCTTTTCCGAACCTTCAAAAGCACATGCAATATCTTTTGCACCTGGCTCATTCCAATGCCCAATACAGTATGAATTTGCTGACAAGTAATTTTTTTTTTTCAGTTTCAGTCAGTTGTCGTACAGTACCAATTTTAAATTCGGTAACCGCCGTCGCCGGCCGACCTTCATGTATACCATCATGGAGATGATCACGTCCACGTCTAAATTCACTGAACCATGAATACACGTAGCTACGACATAGGGCTTCATCACCAAATGCCAATTAAAGTCTCTGATAACTCTCTTGTTGCCTTAAACCACATCAAAAATCGTACAAAATCATGGACTGAAAATTTTCACTACTGACATTCATTGTAATAATAGCGATGTTCAGTTTTGAAAACGACGCCACATTGAAAAAACATATGCAGTCTCATAAAGTAAAAAGTAACCTACTGTCAGAGAGTTTCTTTTTCAAATTTCGTTTTTGTTTTCTTTTTAGTTCCTTTTTTAAGTGGCCAGTTCCAGGAACTTTCAGTATGCCCCACGTATATAGTCAATTATGTCACGGGATCAGAAGCCATATTGTCTCAAAACAGCAAACAATTAAACCTGTAATTAACGCACTTTGTCAGAATAAATGTTTGCCGAGCGAATATAAGCACAAAATTGTGTTATATAATGTACAAAAAGCAGAGATATTCTAATTGGAAGACCGCTTGCCTCGTGTGCGGAATGTCCTAGTTTAGTTCCGGGCACAAGTCTAACAAATACACTGACTTACTAAATTAATATAATACTTCACGATGTTTTAGGGATACATTTCATAACATGTGAGTTTTATTATGGAGAACTATGTCATATAGCAAAACAAAATCAGATGTCCTTTACACTTAGGTCGAATTGGTATGAACCATGGTCAATGGTATGAACACATGGTGAAATAACTATGAAAAGGCCTGAGCCTCGATTACTATCAAGGCCGATGACGTCAAAACTCACACTATCATAATGTTAAACAACTTGAGATCGTGGTAATGATTGGTCGTACTTTCTAATTTACAAAGATGTGACAAATTCTGGACTGTTAATATAATCTAAACTTTACCCTGTTGCCATATTGTTAAAAGTACCTATCACACGACGTTTTCATTTATCAAGTTTCATTCAATGTGCTATCGCTAAGCATTAGCTGAAGGACACATTCACACAAACTGTTATTATATTTTACAGTCTATTCAAATATTCTATTAATTTTGACAACAATGCTTAGTACATTAAATAAAAACAGTTAGTTTTGGATAGGTGGAAAGCATTTTACTTCTGTTAAAAGTGAAGAGCGAGTAATGGCACCTGTAATACAGGTTATACTTGGAACAGGAGTACGGAACTTATTTGATTGTGTTGGAAACTATTTAGTTACGACAAACTGCATTGCTATGTGTTCTTTAATTTTCTCATCTTAAAATAAGGCTCCTGTTTCGTGTTATACTTTTATTGTGTTTTTTTTTGGTTGGAGTGACTGACTGACTGACTGGGTTTATTGTTATTAAAGTTTAGGTTTATTTATTAATTTATTCCTTACAGAATAACTTACTTATTCAGTTTGTTAGTGCAATTAGTAGTGTCTTGATTTATAGTTATAGTCTGTCTTTTTTCATACTTTCATAGTTTCATAAAATTTGAAAAAGTTATATAGTTGTTGTCGATAGTTTTAGCGACAGATTGTAAAAGAAGATAACATTTGGCCATAAATGATTGAATTGTTAATGTTACGAATTTCTAATGATTACTAATTGCGTTATTGCCGTCTTTATTCTTAACTTGACAGTTGACCTACTAGTATCGAGATCAATTTTTATTCATGTATATTTTAACAAAAACAGCCGGATTTGTTGTCTACGTTAAATTAAAATGAAAAACTTTAAAATATGTCTCCTCAATGTATTTTTCATAAACACAGTTCTAAATACAGTATATGTGTGTATGAACTTACAAAAATTTACTATTTAAATGTACTTTTGCTCAGTGATTGGGTGAATAATAGGTCAAATGAAACAAGTTTGGCTAATTATTCCATAAGCGTCACCAGTATTCAGTCGATAGTCGACAGAATATTTATCGACTGCAATCACTAGCTGTTCGCAAGCAGGCCGCATTTTTGCGCAATGAACAGTCACTTTACTCCGTCTTCAAAAAAGTCAGACTTTAGTAGTGTTATGGGTGAGGGCCGGCTGCCTTTAGTGGTGGAAGTTTAGGTTACGTTTTATTATTATTGTTTGAAAAAAACATCTTCGAACACGTGAAAAATCTTCAAACCGCATTGCGTTGTCTGGCAGGAATCGCTTGAAGCGATAAGACCGCCCATTGTACCACCGCTTATTTTTTATTTAATTGTATTGTATTTGTTTCCTTTTTTGGTGTACAATAAAGAATTTTTGTATTGTATTGTATTGCGTTAGCGAGCTGTATTACTGTAACGTGTATTGAGGGCACCAGTGCCCAGCAGCGTAGTTACATTGTAAATAAACGCAAATATTTGTCCAGAATATGACGTTAAAGTTTACAGCATTGTGGCCGCTTTTACAGGTGACCCAAGTTTTCTAATTATCTTTTATGGTGTTGGTAAATCTTTTGTGGAAATAGGTATTTAGACAATGTTTAAGTGTTTTCCTTCTATTTTGGATATGTGATTAGTATGTCTTAGTTTTATAGACGTCTTTTTTATACAATACCAAATGACGGGACGAACAAGTCGTGCGCCTGGTAGTAAGCGGCACGCCTATCCATAACAGTTGCAGTGCCAGTTTAAATCGCAAAAACATAAAGTTTTTAAAGTAAAGGCACTGCACTGCGCCACTGTAATTTCACCAGCACCCTTACCCTTCTAACCCGGAACGCAGTAATACTCACATTACTGCTTGGCGGCAGAAATAGGTAGAACTTTCACAAGGAGCTTCATTGCTACATTTAAAATCTACGTCTACTTAACTAATCTCCACACTTGTTTGTTACTACTTTAGTGCTATTTGCAAAATATATTGTAGTATTTATTAAAATAAAATAGGTATTTATTAATAGCTTCATGACATCAATTTCATAAAAAAACATTAAACGTTACGCAACAGAAATGCAAATTGATTTCCTCAAGTATGTCATCAAGCAATCGTTATCATATTACACTTCAAGGCAGAACCACTGATATCCGCATAATAGAATACTTTCACAAAGAGTTATTACTGTAGTCTGAGCGACTCAGAAGAGTATAATTATTAGAGTCCAATTCAAGATGCATAACAAAATCGAAGACTAGTTTATTTGAAACCTGATCATTTTTAGCAATAACATTAAATGAAGCTGTGAAAACAAGATGAAGAAGTGTCTGTTTTTAATGTCAATTTAACTTTAAAATTCGCATGTCGAAATATTTGTTTACCTTTCCTGTAACAATTTATGTACTAATTCCTACGTTTATCTTCCCATGAAACCCGTCAGTAAACTTAAGGTGGCTTTAAAAACTAACTAAGTATTATGCGAGCAAACCAAAGCACTGAATAATTACTATTTTAAAACTTTCTTGTGTGCGAGGTTTTTTTTGTTTTCGAGGTTGCTTGCTTTCATACGAGGGCATTGTTCCCTATTAACTCTTCGAAAATTCAAAGAGAGAAAATATTACGTATTTCTTTACGTATTAACTTTCAAAATATTGGTATACCACATCTTTCTGGAACATTGCTGAAGCTGAGTTCACACTTGATTACATTACACTACAGCACATACTACAGTCCAAATAGTTTCGTAATACGTTTGTTCGCTGTGTTGCTTGGTGCTTGGTGCTTGGTGTAACGGGCTGGTGTCCGCAACTCGACGACAAGGCGCCTATTTTTTTTCTATTGTTCGCTGTGTTATTATCGTTCTCAGTTAAAATGGTAATGCAAAATACAAATGCGGTATTACGACGACGTAGAATGATGTAAAATTTCAGCATTTTTGCAAAAATGATGTTCACGCGAACCTAGATGTCGTCGTATAATATCATTTTTAAATTTTTATTGATTGTCACTATGTTTCACTATGATATTAAATTATTTTTTCTTATTACTCCCCTAATTAAACTGCCTCCGTGGCCAAACGGTTACCATGCCGGACTGCCACGCAGAGGTCCCAGGTTCGATTCCCGGGCCGGGAGAAATATTTGTATGGCCTACATTTATTTCTCTCGTGAGTTTGGGTGTAATTTGTGGTTGTCTAATTGTGTGTCCATGGCACCCGCGACACAGGGTTTCCCTAGTGCGGGGCTATGTTGATTGTGAGCGTTATTATTATTATTATTATTATTATTAATTATTAATACAAATATGAACTGAGAAACAGAACTGAGGACACTGAAAAAAATTCTTCGATCAGGCTGGATTCGAACCAGCGTCTTCCAGCAAACCGTGCTAGACGCTATGCCAACTAAGCCACGGAACGACCCAACGTACCTTACGAATTTTACTTTGTGGTGGTTGCAGATAGTGCCATCTGTGAGAAATCTATTACTCAGCTAGGTACCTTTACAGCTACTAACATCTTACTAGAGATGTCGCTTGAATAATTGTAAGTTTTAAATTTTTATTGAATGGCACGATATTTCATCATGATCCAATCAAGCCGGATCGAAGGAATTTTTACCTCAGTGTTCGATATTTGTATTAATAATTTGTATTAATAATTGAAATGAATGAATGATTTGTTGATGATATTTTGTTACTTTGTTCATGATTGTCGAAAGTAGTAGTAATCTAAGTAGAACGGAGACCCTACGAATAATCGAGAATTACTTATTTTTCAAGAAAGAACGCCACGTTTTGAACAGACAGACATATCAACTATATATCCTTTGACGTAATACACATTGTTTTACAGATCAGGTTATATGCATTATTATAAGATAGAATAATTTCCAAATTCTAAATTTTTATTCAATTGATATTCAATTATTTTTTGTGAAATTACTACTAGTTACTAGCCGGATTCGAACCAACGTCTTCGTGCCAGACTGCACGGATCGAAGGATTTTTTTCTGAGTGTTCGATCTTTGTATTAATAATTATTCCAAATTCGTTTAGCTTCAATACTCCGTCTTCATATTTCTTGGCATGTATATGAAGACGGAGTATATATAACAATAAATTTAAATATTTTTTCAAATGCCTGGAAACAGTTCTGTCCATTTTTTTCCATCACGTGGCTTCTATTTGACAACAATAGAAGCCACATGATGGAAAAATTTCACAGGTCATTGTGTACTTGGTACGTACGAGTATATACTTCGTATTGGTAAGTGGATCCATTAAAAAGTGGTATAAATAATACCTAGGCGCTTTACAAAATAAATTTCTACTTTAATAGAATACAATTCTTTCTTGATTAAACAATGTTCTCATTGAATGAACTGGAGCCTCAGCAAACGCTCTGCACTTATTATATTCGTCTATGGAGTCAAGGCGCAAAGAAATCCTTACCCTCGTCGTCGTACCTGTTGCCAGTCATAGACCCAAATGATTGATGGGTGTATGTATGTACCATGTCCTCACTCCTCTGCATACACTTCGTAGAGCACGAATCGCAATCTCACTACATTTACACGCCTTGATATTTTATCCCTGCAGTATCATCTTTTTTGTGACTGTTACTCAAAATTCACTAAGAGTCAACACTCAAAAGACGAAACGGGTTGAAATTGATAGCAGACGAATCGAACGACTTTAGACAGCTATATCAAGATTCAAATTGTAGTAATCGTGGCAGTTGTCCACTAAATCATAAATGTATTTATGAAGCGTAATTACATAATGATCCATTAATTTGGCCATTAACGTGAAAGGCTCGCCGCTCTTGCTAAGAAGCGATTGAAAATTGCATGCGTGAATCTCTGTCACCGTCTTGACGTTCATCACCTGCTCTATACAGACCACTTTAATTTTATATTTTTTTAAATTTTAGTTTTATATTGTGTAACTTATGAGTTCGATTTAATTGTTTAAAATTTCGATTTTACCGATTGAGTTCTAAAAAAGAGCTTCTCGGCCGAGTACCACCAACGAATGCCCTCGTCACGACAGGGCTACCTTTCACGACTACTTTCCGCTGTGACGTAATATACTTTAACAGTTCGACCACCCGTTACTCAATATTGGGATTCTGTTACCAAGTAAACAATGGTAGGTACATGCACCACACTTCTCATTTTATTAGAAAAGTAAAAAGCTATTCATAATACATAACAACAGTCATTGTAAAAATACTAACTTTCGAACAACGGTAACATTGTGCTCTATTAACAAGTAAGGGTGAAACTGGGGATGAGATATAACT
Source organism: Hyposmocoma kahamanoa (assembly GCF_003589595.1). NCBI lineage: Eukaryota > Metazoa > Arthropoda > Insecta > Lepidoptera > Cosmopterigidae > Hyposmocoma > Hyposmocoma kahamanoa. The sequence continues at coordinate 17,713,547 of NW_020653200.1, read as the reverse complement.
CTGAGTTATATTACTTGTCGCGTTAACAGAGTCCACGAGCGAACTCTAGTGAGTTGACTTTGTTTAGGGAGACCGACCGCGAACTGCGATTGGAAGGATAAGAAAAGCTTTTCAACGTTTTCACGTCACAACAATTACAATGTATTTAATTGACTGGCATTGCGACTAAGTTCTCTTAACAATAAATAACTCGTCGGAATATCCTATCATCTAAGTTTTGAGGAGTCTTCGATTAGTGAAGAGGACCAGCAACGTGTCCGGGGGGACCATATTGAGAGCTGGTAGCACCCGAATGACCTCCTTCAGAACCGCTTTCGTCTCCACCACTAGTGCCAAAGTTAGCGCTAATTTCAGCACCTGCGTGACCGCTAGAGCTAGAACTGCTTAAGCTGACACTAGACAGATCAGCGCCGCCAGTAGCTCCACCGATAGAGGCGCCACCAGCTTCCTTCTGGGTCTGGTACTTGATGAAATATACTTCGGGTTTGGATGGCTGAGTGGGAGCCTGAGTTGGAATGACAATATCGGGCTGCTCTTCGGGTTTCTTGACGAGCACGTAGACCAAGGTCTTTTCTTCGTTCTGAGGCTGAAGAGGAATTATAGGTGCAACTGGGGTGGGGGGAGTTGGGGCCTTAATGAAAATGATTTTGTAGTGTTTCTGTGGAGGAGCGACCGCGGGAACACGAGGCGCCCTGTATTCTTGAGGTTCTGGTGGAGGTACGTGGACGTAAATATGCTTCTGTACCAAAGGAGCACCAGAGTAGCCACCAGCATATCCACCGCTAAAACCAGAGTCGCCACCGAAGCTAGTTCCAAGAGAGATTCCGCTTGAGTGTGAGCTTAGAGAAATTCCACCGGAAGAGTATCCTCCATGGGAAATGCCCTTGAGGCCCCCACTGACGGATGAGCTTGCAAAGCTGCTGGACTGTGCAGAGTATTTGTTCGAAGGAGCCGGATAGCTATAACCAACTGGCGGCTCGGGGCGAGCGTAAGCCAGCGCCACACAGGCGAGTACCTGGAAAAAAGATACGAATGTATATATACACTTGCAGTATGTGTTTTACATACATATTATTTGCACTAAGTTCATTATAAAATATCGCCAATATATATATTTGTAAAGTAGGAAAAATACCTTTGCAAATATGATGTAACGTGAAACGAAGATGGTTAAAATTTTTATGTTAAAATTTTGTACAACATGTATGCGAAGATTACACAGTGATAGTAAGCCCACCTAAAAATTAAATAGAGTATAACCGTTGTGGTTGCATACGCACATAACACCTCCACATCGAATACCATCACTTACACCGAACTAAGTGAATTAGTGTCGAGCAACTCGCCATATGGTAATTTAGAACTACTGAAATGTATAACGATAATATAATGTAATTTAAATTATTATTACTTTTACTTTAAAAAGATGAAAAACATATATAGGCGCAGCAAAAATGGTTCGCTCTGCAATATATTACAGAATGCCTGAAAAATTCAAGCACTCATTCAAATTAGTCGCTACGACGTCAAGTTGCGGAAACCAACCCGCTCTACCATAACAGCCTAGAGAATGTATTTCTGTCAGTCATAAAATATAAATTTATTACAACATATGAAAGTAAGTTTCGTAACCGATTAACTTACTGCAGAAAAATGTAACAATAATTAAAGACTGCGGAACATAATGCAATCAAACCGTACACTAAGTTTTGTGGGACTATATTAATAGGTTAATAAATATTTGCCTTATAACATTTTTTAAATAAATAAATAATTAAAATATTGTGAGTTGTCCGTGATTATTTGCGTTGTACCGAAATATTTTTACGATAATTTGAACAATTCGAAATAGTTCCAGTGAAATGGAAGATCGCACTGTAAGAATACCGATCAATTTATTGTTAAGACACTTTCATAACCATATACATTGTCATTAATCGTAATTATTATTATTTCCGAATATTATCTTCCTCCGAGTGTTATGCTTCATATTAACTTTACATTTTCCTATTTATACGGTGTTTTTTTTAGATCTTTTGCTATTATTTAATTATAAATTGGCTGAATTAATTCGTTGTATGACTATGTGACTGATTACTAAGAATCACAAAATCACCGCGAGTCGCAATCCAAGGAGTTAAACAGACGTACATCACTACTTGGCACACTACGGCAGTCCATCGATAACGATTTTATCTTATCACTGAACACCACACTACAGTTATACCACTTAAGTTGCCTGGAAAAATATTCACTTATGAAATGTCACAGTAATTTAAGTACCTTAGTCGCATGTGCCAAATAGACCAAAAATTTAAATAGTGAAAAAAGTATTTAATTTAATAACAAAATCGAATTTATCACCCGCTAGCAAACTTACCACGATTGAGCGCATGTTATGCGTGAGCACCGGCTGCAACGTAGCTTTAGACTTTAGTTACTTTTTGCGAGTAGAATTCCTATTCTTTAGAACAACTCCACTTTTTGGAGATGTTCTTATCGCCGTGAGCTTGTGTTAACTGATGACATTCGCCATGCCGACCCGCTCTTAAATAGCAAGGTGCTCATCTCGTCTGAACACTCCATCCCTACGACCATTTTACTCGGTAACGTGCGACTATCGTCATTATTTAACGTATATACGGTCCTTTCTTTTCGACGAGGTTGACGGGCGCGCAGCTCATTCGAGACGCAGCCTTACGAACCTGCGGTCGCCTCTGCGGTTGGCCTCCTTCAGCCTCCAAACTCCATATGGTCCATATTAGCTCGCACACCTTCACTCTGTTACAACTCTGTCGAAATTTTATTACTTACATCTCTTTTGCATAAAGCACGATCAGTTCGCTTGTCCAGCTGCACATCTACAATTAAAACAAAAAGTAGTCAAAATTTAGGATCCAAACAGCAGCCTGTATGATTAAGTAGTAATACGCAATAGTTTCATTTTATTATTATATTTTTAGTTCAATAATAGTTTGCTTTTAATAATATAATGTTTAATATTATGTTATTAAAAGCAAATAATAAATGTTGTAGACGATCAGCAAAATGTTATACATTTTTATCTACTTTAATAATTACATCACATCACCTGTTACAACACAACCCACAACATATTTTAGAGCTAAATCGTAAAACCTGTTTATTATGACTTTCAGACGCTAACGTCCGTTTTAGTAATAAGCTTAAATTAAATAAATCTAATCTATTACCTGTACTCTTAAACAAACCAAGAATTGTTGTGGTCTACATTTGAAATGCGGAATGAAACAGTTACACCAAGCATAAAATGTTCGTAATAATGTGTTTTGTGTAATTATGCGCTTTAACCGCATAAATAAATGCAGTTGAAATGATCATGACTCGCAATAAAACGCAAACATTTTCCGACCATCATGGCAAACGTGTGTCTCAAAACCCACGATCTTATTAAACATCAAGGAATAACCAACCTAACCGTCAATTTATCGAGATCTGTTAGCTATCGCAAACAAATTAATTTGCAATGTCAGTAACGGAAATCAAGTTGGTAGGACGCTGAAGTTTGCATTGTGGTTTGTAGACAGTGTCAATGTTCTAATTATACCATAAAGGATGTTTCGGACGTCTCTATGTTAGAGACGTATAACATACAACATTTTTAATAATTACAAGACGAATTTTTTATATACCATTCTGCACAATGCAACACCTAATTGTGCTGCTTATTACCTTCCCACTACCTACTACCTTGTTAGTGTTTCTAAACGCAGTGCAGGCTTATTTTCTACGTATGCTTTATATGTAAGCTGTTCTTATCATAGCGATTATATCATCATTGACAATATCATACACTTTAGTGTGAGTCCGAAGTATAAGGTAAAAGTGACTAAAATGAAGAAATTTCAATATAATTAAAAAAAAGTCCCAGTAATATAACGTATGGATAACAGGAACTATAACATGAGAAATTGCATTTTGTACAGGTAAGCTTTTATTGTAAATCACATTATTACAATGAATTCTAGGTTATCTACATGGTTAAACCAATTTCACAATATTACTTGTTTCGAGAACTATGTCAAAACAAGAATAATTACTGTAAACAATTTGTGTAACGCCCTCAGACCGTCAAAGCTAGCCAACACCTCCTTTAAAAGCATACCGAAATTCTTGTCTTTTTTATGATAGTCTCATTAAGAGGTTCCCAGGAGAGACACGTACGTGTTGTCGTATCTCAGACATCAGAACAAATGAGTCTATAAATTTGTATGGACCTTAAGGATGTCATAAGTTAACAACATTGTAAGTTTCATATGGTAAACACTAGATGCCATAATGTTGAAAATTGCCTGAGCGATCGCTCTCCATTTAAAAGCCATCCACGGCGTCACGTTGCAATCAAAACACCATCACTTTATTCCATACTAGGGACACATTAAAATAAAAAAATATTAAAATACCAGAATTACAGCTCAAGAAGATATAAACACCTAAATCTAAAAATGTGAAATTTTATTTATAAGTCAACGGGTTTGTGTGATGTTGTCAGCAAATATGACGAAATATTGTTTACCTCACACGATTGAACAACTGCTTGGGACCAATTTTTATATAGGTTTTGCATCGGATTTTAAAACTACAAAGAACTTATAGTAAAATACATAATAATATTTTATTTACATCATTTTATTTTACTGCGTTTAAACAATTTTTTACTGTAAAACAACAATTTTTTAAATTTAAACAATTTTTTAATGTAACTAAAATATATTTAAAGTAACCACACTATTTTAAAAATAAGTATGGTTTTATCTCAAGTGAAGTTAAAGTACGCTGGCCAAACAAAATTCATGGAGATCTTTGTACAGCAGTTTGAAGTAAACAATGAAGAGGAACAAGTGTAAACAATTTTCTGAGCTTGTGTGTCTCGATATCTCACACCCTTACAAAATGTTTGCGGTCAAAGTTGTCAAAGTAAGCTGCTACCCTTTCCACAAAGGAGTTAAACAAAAGTTAATCTTTCTATTGGTATGTTTATACACAAATTTCTGAAAAAAATACTATGTACAGTACATAGTATTTATATGTAAAGTCCAGTCTTTTCACTTTTGATATATTACATAAAGTGCTTTTAGTGAGATTCTTGTGCTTTTGGAGAGAATATACAAACAAATTTCCGACAAGACATACGTCCGTTTAACTTTTATACGTTAAAATAGAAACTTTATAATTTGCAAATACGTATTTACAATATTACTAGAAATTTGTTTTTTCTCTGATCGTACTTAAGCCGCTTATTTTGTTGCGAGAGAATAATGAAGCTGAATAACGATGAATCTCTTTTAAAGTTTAAAAATAAATATAGAGTGCTTGTAGTAAAGCATTTTATCTATTTGTATGGTGCCTCGTAATTATTCATGCCTTGACTGTCGATTATTTTATACCTAACTAGTTATAGAAATTAATAAACATCTGCCCGTTTAATCTTACGTAATGTATGCAACAGAACTATTCTCAATGACAGCAGCTGACAAGGTCAAGCGGTCATTTCGTTCAGTCGCTACTTCTCATCACCCACACCAGTGGTAGTCCTCATAGGATATAAAACTTATACATTCCATTTGCTTAGTGTGAGTGACCATTTTCATATAGTCTTACATGTGTATAAAGTGAACACTACCTGCATTCAATGCACAGTGACACAGGAACGCTACTTTCTAAATGAATGATTTTTTTGGTTTTACTGTTATGCTTTATTTAATTCATCAACTATTAACTCATTCCAGAAACAAATCAATCTGTGTTTATTATTATTTAACGTACTTACCTCGTGTAAGCTGTATGTACACGTAAAGATTGTTATACAATAAAACTCACTATACATATGTGTGATTACCACAAAATGAATGAAACCAATGTAGTGTAAAAATCCTACTTGTATTGTATGTACTGAAACTTGTGGATGGAATGTTTACTGAAAGCAAAAAGTAGCAATGAGACAAGTTTAGATAAAATTGTTCGACTGTTTGCTCAATGTTGTTTTCAATATGAAGCGAAAGTAGAGTAAGTATTAAGTGATTGTACATTTCTGTATTACGAGTGCATTTAAGAACCTGTTCCTTAAATTCGTATGAATTCCGGTTTCGTGCGGTTACCAAGTATATCCAGTCATTTGTGAGTGGCATTCGCTGCGTCTCCGGCGTATCTGTACTTCTAATAAATTAATAACTGAACCATTTAATTGCCTTCGGAGTAAAGAACCGAACAAAGTTGAAATAATTTTGTCTTGCTGGTACGAAGCTTGGTATATGTAAAAATTATTTTAACTTGTCTAAAATTGTTTTCATTATGTTAATTACTTCAGTACCTTACATACAGCAATAATATATAAAATTAAACAATTAATTAATAATAAATAATACAATTCAATTTAAAATGAATTAAGAAGTAGTGTTGCTTAATATGCCTGTAAATATGTATAAAATGTATGTAGGTGATTGTTTTGTGTTCTTAACCCAAAAGCTGTATCCAATATTAATACTAATTTTAGAGTCGACAATTGTACAATAAGGGAATTATTTGTCGCAGCCTGTGAACGAGTTTGGGGGTACCACACTACACTGATGGATTTATCAGCCGGCCATCGCTCTAAAACCGTAGCATCGTCTGTGCCTCTGTCAATGTTTCAAATATTTCACAACTTAAACCAGAGAACCCTCGTGTAAATATCAAGTTTTTGCATGTCATGTTTTACTACCACTAAATTCAATTGTTTTTTGTGAAATTGCTCCACTAATTTGTTACAATTGTTAATACAAAAATCGAATAAAAAAGAAAAATTCCTTCGATACGGCTGGGCTCGAACCAGGGACCTCGACATACCGTGAATGATACTCTCCCAACAGAGCTACGGAACGAACGAGCAGACTATACGAATTTCTCTATAGCCGGGTATTCGCTAGAACGAGTACCTGGTTATCTTCGGCCCACTGCGAACCGCACGCGTTCCATTCGCGACAAGCTCGCGAATCACGTACACACTATTATTTTAACATAACATGCAATTATTACGGTTACAGCTTGCTGTACTGAGTGCCCGGCTTATGTCTGCTACAAGCAGAGTTTTGGTTTTAACAACTTTCTTGTCATACCGCCATCTGTGAATAATTAATAAAAGCTAATAAAATGAATGAGTCAGCCGGATGGGAGGATTTTTTCTTAGTGTTCGATCTTTATATTAATTCTAAATTATAACAAACGGAGGACCCTTTTTGACAACTCATATTCTTAATTAACTCGTTGAAAATGTCGTACAGAGTCTCAGAATAACGTGTCATGCTAAAAAAAAATGAAAAACCTTCTGATCACAAGTTTCCTTGAAAAAGATGATTCTCGTAACTTATGCATACTTTCAGCCATCTAGTTCGAGTACTATTTTAACGGTTAACATTATAGATATAATGGAAAATGGAAACTTCGCGATGTCAATAGATGAGCGAGTTGAGCCAAACTCCAATTCTAGAGTCAAATATTTAAGAAATTCGTCTTCGTGTCTAGTTAAATGTTGTCTTCATTTACCTCTACTTATTAATTAATTTAATATTAACGTACTATTAAAATAAGTGTAAACATTAATACGAAACGACGACGACGACAAACAAGTGACAAGAAGTCCCTAAGAAAGTCATCATTGCATATTATAATATATAGGACAGCCAAAATGATGACCTTCTAGCTAAGAGAAATAATTTGTTGGCCGATTTGGCAACCAAGAACGGCAATATTATACACCAAAAAATAGCATTAGTTTCTACAAGTAGGTATATTTAATAATAACATTTTAATGAAACACGTTACACATCAGACAGGGCCAAACGCTTGGTTTGTATTCAAGTTTAACCATGGATGACCAATTAGCAAAACCTTGAACCGTTCAGGCGCAGGTCGCAAGCAATGATGATCAGTCATTTAAACACATATTTGCCTTCGAACTCTTCATTACGTCGCGAAGGTCGACATTACCTAACCGTTAGGTAGTAACATATTAAACTTGAACCACCGCCAGTTCGAGCCTTGGCCTGGCCTTTCCAATACATTCACTGACTACGCCAAAAGCCATTTTATTACTTATTACCTTTATTCAACTATCGTGTATTTTTCAAAGTGTTCCTCTGCTACGTTCTTTATACGCACGCTTTTAGTATTATCAGGTTTTGGTCCTATTCGGTCCAATGCGTTGAAATTCCGAAGACTTTTAAGCTCGTAAAACGTTCCGTATCTTTTTCAGTGCTTCTTTAATTTTGCAATCTAGTCATTATTGTTTAATTAACGTCAATATTTGTGTGTTGAAAATAACTTGTTTACTATGTCGTGATATTGTAAAATATAGAAAGATTTTTTTTATAAAATCAAGTGACAGGACGAGCAAGTCGTGTGCCTGATGGTAAGCTACACGTCTGTCCATAACAGTAACTTAATATACATATATGTACCTAAGTACAACAACAAATTAAAAAATAAATTGACCCATATCGTTGTGTATTTTCCCTATACATGTACATTTTATGGAGGAATTATAATACCTATGGTGCCCTCCGGATTCAGTATAACAATGTTCCGATTGCTACAGGGGCTGTCTCGATTCTGTAGCGAGTAAGGGATGTTCGCAAAAACAATTGTGGATTACTTTTATACGACCTTGCGCAAACGAGCGAAGCACGTCTCCGGTGCGCCGCGCCGGGTGCGGACCAGTCCCAACCTCATTCTGCGCTCGATAGCAAATAGGCTCGAATGCCCATATATGAGGAAATGTTGTGAATTGCATATTTTAAGCAGTGTCTATTGAGTATACATAATTGTGTACTTTACAAACATTAGTGCTAAGGGTAGATGTAAGTAATTATATAAGTCAATGTAGCTTGGAATTGAAATTAATTGTTATTATTAAAATTGTAAAAAACTGTGTGATAAGTTCACTTAGTTTACAATAATAATATAATAATAATAATAATAATAACGCACACACTCAACATAGCCCCGCACTAGGGAAACCCTGTGTCGCGGGTGCCATGGACACACATAGACAACCACAAATTACACCCAAACTCACGAGAGAAATAAATGTAGGCCATACAAATATTTCTCCCGGCCCGGGAATCGAACCTGGGACCTCTGCGTGGCAGTCCGGCATGGTAACCGTTCGGCCACAGAGGCAGTTAAAATTCGTACTGCTAATATTGCACGCTTTATGTACGCAGGAAGAGTAAAATAACATAAACAAAGAAATTATTTATATATTTAATCACATATTGCACAGGAAAACACAAATCACATTTAGTAAAACGGAAAACACAAACAAAAGTTACAGCTTATTTCGAAAAACAAATTTCTTCCTGCAAACCAAAATACGGGACACAATAATTACAATAACGTGTTTACGTGCACAATAAGAGAAAATTAAATTATGTAATAAAATAATAATAAAAAATATAGCAAATATATTAATGATGATTCGTAATACAATCTTTTTATTGGATCGCTATTCAACAGAAGTATTATTTTCTATCGAATACCGAGAGGCACGGGGCAGCTGCGTACGCAGCTACATCGTAAACGTTGTAAGGTACCTTACTTTATAACGTTTCGTAATAAACCTAAACAAATAAAACATGAAATGTATTTATTTTTATATATTGCGGGTTGACGATATCTTAACGTGAGAATTACACCCGATGTTTTAGAGTTACGATGGCTCTGAAAAAGGTTAACGAGTGGCCCTTTTAAATTTTCTGGACAAAGATACCGAAGCGTTATCAAGAGCCGATAAACGACACTTCTTAAGCCATCTTTTCATAAGAATACTTAATCGATAAATATTTATTAAAGAAGCCAGGATACTTCAAATATATAATATATGGATCGCGTTCTACAGATACATATAAATTAATTGTAAATCGTAAGTTAACATTCCTAACCTTGATAACACTCTCAGTAAAATTCAAGACACAATCAACAAAATTAATTTCGTCTACATAAGCTCCTCTCACCCAGATTTTATGACGTTTGTGCTTTACGACAATGCATGTTTTAAAAAGTTTGCGTCCTAAATGCGGACAAATTTACGAACAATTCTGAATATTTAGAGGTTCAAAATCTAGCCGAGAGTTTCAAAACAAAAGTTGAAAGCTCCCTCGCAGAGTGGTAACAAATACTCAAATACTAAATACTCTAACATGTACCGTGTCTAACCTGTAACTGTTCCGTGACCTGTGCCTATTAAAGAATCTTGAGCCCTTTTGTTGTCACTTTTTAAGGAACTGACAAAACAAATTTAGAAAAAAATAATTTACGGAACAAAACTAAGATTTATGTATGTTTACAGAGCATCTCACGGTTGTACGACACGGAATGAAAACATTTTAAATATTGTAGATAGGATATTTTTATTACTTTACTTTTAAAAGTAAATAACACTTCATTCAAATATTGTTTTAATGTTGCTTGCCTCATCTAGGAATCGAAACGACCAAATATGGAAAAAGTCTGTATTTTTAAGATGGCGACCGAACGAGTCAATAATAATGATTAATCCATTTGAAGCTTAGACCTCAGGTCAATGATTGGTCTAAGCTTGAAGTTGAAGTAACATAGTATCTGTTTTTTCGCCTTTGGTCGGTTTGATCCTGAGATGAGGCAAGCACCTTTTAAAATCTTTGAATATTATATAGTATTACATACTTCTAAAAATAAAATAATGTCTTCGTAAAGCATAATATCCTATACAATATTTAAAATACTTTCCTTCTGTGCCCCATGGCAGTGGGATGGATATTAATACCTAGAATTTGTCATGTTGGTACTATAGGTACAAATGGCATATTTTGTCAGACTACCGGTAATGTTATTTTAGAATTGTCTTACTTTATTATTGAGAGTGCAATACGATCCTGGCAGGCAGTGATACGTGTTTGAAACTGGGCAGCCAGAATTTAAAATGACATGTATTGTCATCTTCGGAAATGACACGGATGTTTCTGGCAGTTTGGTTTAGAACATGGATCTATATTGTGTACTTAGCAGTGGGTACTTCTCTCAACATTCGACTGTTAAGTGAACTTTTTGCTTTCGCAACGTCGATGTTGTTATGTACTGGTTAAGATATCCGCCACGAAACAGCCTAAATATATTTTTTTCAAGTATACTAAAAAACATTAAAATTATTATAGAACTTATTGTCATTCTTGATATAAAGATCGAACAAACGCAAAGAAAAATTCCTTCGACCCGGCTGGACTCGATCCAGCTACCTCGCCAAACTGGGGCTATCGCTCTCCCAACCGAGCTACGGAACAAGTCAGCAAATCTTACGGATTTATACATGTGTCTATTGTAGATCATTGTATTTTAACGGGTTTTCTGCCGAAGCGCCACGACTTTGAAGATATTTTTCATGTTTCTTCAATCTTTGTAGGCACCAATAATAACAATATATCTACTAGTGAAGTACTTTCATAGATATATGAATTTCATGGTTGTAAAAACATCATGATATTCAATAAAATAAATATGATAGAAATTGTTCCAATTTTTTGTAGTATTAGTCACCCTATTTAAATTTGTAGTCCACGCTGCACTAGGTGAGTCGGGTGGTTCTAAATGTTGCTCTAGCGTCTACAAGTCTGCATACGAATCACACAATGTGAGCGCAAGTAATCCTTTCGAAAACTGCGCTGATTCCTCGGCCCACTCGTGAGATGCATTTATTATAACATTTTATTATTAGGTAACAACTTACTGTTTAGACGTAGGTATTTTCTCATTTATAGATAGCGTGAGCGTTACTGCGTTTTGGTTTTGAAATTACAGGAACATGGAACTACTTCTGTTCAACTTGTGTTCCGGATGACAGGCGCAATGGCAGGCGCATCACTTGTTCATTCCGTCACTTGGTATAAAAAAAACACAAAAAGCTTATAATAAAAAAGTATTATCGAGTTAAGAGTTACCGATAAACAATAATGATATCATGATTTTTAACCCTAGATTTGAGTGAGTAAGCAGCATTGCACTGAAGCTGTCAGTGGCAAAGTCTTATTACGGCCCAAATAGTGCCAGCATAATGTAGCAAATCCACTTTCACTGGCTACTGGGTTGACCGCATTAACCCTAGTCGGAGCTTCGGCTATATTTCATTTGCTCGTAATGCGAGACTGGTGCCGCAAAACAAACGAGATTCAGATCGGTTATTTTATACTAAGTTATATATCCATTCAAATACCGTTTTGGTGAAGGCTCATAATCAACTTCAAACTGATTTGTCCAAAGAAAATTGTATTTCTATAAGTAAATTTTATTCCTTTATTTTCTTTAAGTAAAATTTAGTTTTGAATGAAAAATATGATCTTCTACAACAATCACAATGAGTATTTTAGTGCATTAAAATGTGTTCAAGTTTTTGCTGCTACGAGTCCATATTCGAAACTTAAACATCGCTTTCCGCATTATCCTTTTTTGAAGCTCAAGTTAATGCTGTATGTTCCAACTAAAAGAAAATTAAAACTGCAATTTAAATTTAATTTGATACCTTCTAAATTGGGTTTAATTGCCACAAAAGCTTGTTTCCAATTTTCGTTTTTCGGACATTTCTAGCCTGTTTCGTTTCATTTTCTCCTAAATTACGTCTTTTTCGATGCAAATTGAAAACCACATCTAATCTCTATCTAATAAAATCAAATCTTTCATAACATCATTATAGCGAGTGAGTGAATGATACTTACTAGGATGTAGGATGTATACATGGGTTGAAGATGATGATGATGAGGCAGAAAAAAATTAAAATTAAGAAAAAAAACATAAAGCGTCTAATATTCTGCTTCCAATGTCTTCAATGAATAATTTTTTTTAGTAGCAGTAGAGTCCCTTGTAAAAGACTTCGTCCAGGGAAGTACTGCCACTTTACCTATGCCTGCCGCCAAGCAGCAACGTGGGCATTACTGCGTTTCGGTTTTTAAGAGTAATGGTGTTAGTGAAATTACAGGCACATGGGACTTGTCAACTTATGTCTCAGGGCGACAGGCGCAATGGCAGTGCCCTACAGATCATTGCGATTGAAAGCTGTGAGTGGCACTGCAACTGCAATGGACAGGCGTGTTGCTTACCACTAGTCACACGTCTTGTTCGTTCTCTCACTTGGTATCATAAAAAAATAAACATTAACTTTTAAATTAAAAAAATAAAATAAGCATCAAATTTTGTCAAAAGAAATTATAAATCTTAATTAAAAACTTATAACATTTGTAATAAATATTTTTTTGTTAGTAACTTGCAACCAGATTTTATGTATAAATTAATTACATTGTATGTTCGTTTAATGTAACTTATATAAATGGACATCATTTCGTGATTTACTACTGGATAATTCAATTTAAAATTCAGCAGAAAATGTTAAAGATAAAAGTACTAACTAATAATAAACTTGTTTCTAAAAATATAATTACATCATTTAAAAAATATATTTCATAAAAAACACTTACTTTAATAATCTAATGCTTATATTTAAGTCTCTTAAAAACTATGAGACGTTACGTTACGTTTCCTATTGTACCGAAACTGGATTCATAAAGTTTGCGAACCATCATCACAAGGTGAGTGGGAACTCTTGATTCAGTGAGAACATTCCAGAGTTTCTCCCACTTGACACAGTCGAAAGCCTTTTGGTAGTCCATAAAACATACGAAACGTTCAATATCTGCTCTTTCTCTCCCTCTATATATATATACATATAATATTAGTATTATACATATATAAATATATATTTCTATCCCTATTTTTAAATGTTCTGTTACTATATACTAGTAGCAAAAGAGCTCCTAGTCAAAGAGTTCATCCAGCGATACGCTGCCTTACCCTACCACCTTAAGAGTTGGATGGTTAGGGTACAGGGTAACGAGGCGAAGTGATACTGCCCCTGAGATTTTGGCTATTCATTATATCTCGTGAGTGGCACTGCAACTGCTATGGACAGGCGTATCGCTTACGACCAGGGTCCTGTTACTTGGTATAAAAAAATACTAACTTTCATGAATGAATTGATTTAATTTGATTTCATTTGACATACGTTGATAATGATAACAAGTATCAAATATGATAACCACTGAGCTGAACACAAACGATGTACTTATACGATGTGAAATATTATAACAGCAACGACGAGGAGGTTCACAATAAGTATTCCCCAATTCTGTGCTAAATCGCTCCTTTAATAAAAATCAACAAAATAGTGATTTCATCTCTTTTTATAGATGTCATAATGTTTGTGCCGAAGATCTAATGAAGCAAAATATGAAAGTAAAAACTGTAACATACGTCCAAGACTAATACGAACCGGTGACCTCGCTAACGTGTCATCACACTTTTTAGTTTATATGCTCGGATTAAAATTTGCGTCAGAACTACGTGACTTCGAAGATAAAGCGTAAAGGAGGTTTTTAAGGGCATACTTAAAAGCAAAGTAAAGGTAACACGTGCGCTTGCATAACTTCACCAATAAGGAAAACCTTCACTTTGTCAAACTTAAGTTGGTAATAGGTGGGCGAGTATGTTCAAAATCCAATAACAGTTAAGTAAAACTTATTAGGTAGTTTGATGTTATCTTGTCGCACAATTACCGTTGATGTTGTTTCACGACGAGATTTCTGGGTATATTGCCCGCTTAAGTATCGTGGACCTTGATTCCCATATACTCACACTCGAACCCAGAAATATTTAATAGATTTATACAATTTGCTTGGAATAAAAAAAATCCTTAAATTTACACTATTTTCCTTGCGTGCAAAAAGTTGCATAAATATATATTATATTGTATATCTTTACATGGTTCCATAATATTTCAATGCAGTTAAAAGTAATTGTAATTTTCCTTGACAAGAACGAATAACTAATAAAATTGTAATAAAAAAGGCAATTATTAAAAACCATTTCACATTTAGAACAAAAATTAACAAATGGAAAGGAAGCGTAAAGGGGGCTTCCCACGACCACGGTCGATAAAGCGCGCTCGTGCTCGTATGTGGTCGTCTGTTTTTGGATCCGCCGTGTGTCACATGACACACACCCTAATACGCGCCACCAAGTGTGTCGGCCCGAGGCTGCCCGGACTCGCCCCTGGCACAAGCTCGCCTGTTTTACCTTTGGGGCAACGCAAGAAAACGGGCCGTGGGAAGCTGCATTAATACAGTCGATTGTGTCATCAACGACGTCGGTTGTTTTAGAGGTTTACGCTGTATCTACGTGATTCCTGCGAAACGGATTGAGACCCAGCCCCGACTTTTAAAGGAAATGTATTTTCAAAGAGATTCGAATCTAATCCGGCTTTAAACGTTGAGTAATCTAATATTCAAATGATGATGCAAGTTTGTGGAAATTGAGTCCATAACATAATTATATTACTGTCAAAAACTGAAATGCTAAATTTATTTACAAGTGTTTCCTAATTTTCAGTAAAAAGAAACAAACTTTTAAATATATTTGTGGAAAAGCATGCTGGGTAATTAAGTAAAGCGCTCAATAAGGGAGAATGCGTTCAACGAATCCCTTTAAGCGACTAACGTATTCGACGAGTGCGAGGCTACATGCCGAATCCATTCATTGCCTTCCTCGCAAGAATAAAGGCTACAGAGCACGGAAATAAGCTGCAAAGGGTCTGCGACGGTGTTGAATAATTTATTTAACGTGCAGGAACACCCTGGAGGCAGGGAGGGAGCGGTAGGTCTGCTTACCATTGAGCTGACAGATCACATACTAGAACTACTACTACTAATACTGCACTGGAAGAAGAATTTGCTGAAAAATACACGCATAGTTCGCCATATCCACAGTATAGTAAAACGGCATTTAAATCAATGCTGATCAGTTTTGTATTTAGTATGTAGATACTGTCTAAAACAAACCAAAATTAGTTTCCGAGTTTGTATTGTTAATACAGTTAGACTATCCGTTGTTTGGCGGATGGTGCTCGTTACCTCTGGCCAGCTGGCGTCAGTGCGCTTGATTTCACAAATAACAGGTCCACAGAAACAAGCAAACCAACCAAGTCCAAGTTTGGATCTCGACCAAGATTTTAGCACTTGAACGGTTTCGGAGCGCAGTAAATTTTATTGGTGACGTGTCTGTGGAATCGCATTGCGTAACTCCTCTACAATATACCTACTACAGACGATTACACATATTGCGACCATTCGTAATATAGAATTTTGACAATAGTTGCGCAAGCATATAAATTATAATAAAATAGTCGCATACCACTTGGGAAATCAATACCTTTACTACACTAATTACTAGTTTTGTTGTGTGATGATTCAATAGAAAAACTTACAGGCGTTTGTCGTAGGCGCAAATTGATTTTTCTGTACCTAGATCGTAATTTTGAACTTAGTACAAAATTACGGTTTATATTATATCGAATAGCACTTATGCATCACAAAAATAATACATTATATAAAAACAATAACTACACATATACTAACACTAATTATAGTGTAACATCAAAAGAATCTCTACTATTCTAAAGAGCCTCCGCTCAATTAGATTGAAATTTCAAGGTCCAAGGCGAATTGTGCGTGTAGCCGTTGTTTTCTTATTATAATAAGACACAATTTAACGTTTAAAACCAATTATGCATTTATAATCATTGTCTAAAACACATAAACTCATACTAATACTCACTGGATATTGTAATTGCCGGGGATAGAGTTGTTGCAAGTAATATAATATGTTTGTCCTTTCACTTACATTCACCGCCCTATTTGTAGCAATATATTACATACGCATTAAAATAAAACGTTTATTTGTCAATATCTTGTGACTGGCATACATTCGTATCGTTCAAATCTGTAAATGAGATTTAGTCAGAAATGGAAGGCCATGAAGTGAAGTTGCAGTATCGAAACTTATTAGATTTATTTTACTGGAGAGATTTTTTTTATGTAGTTCTCTCAGTTTTTTTTATTTAGTTGGAAGTAATTACATTCTAAACACGTGTACCTTGAAACCCTCGAAAACAAGGAGCATGTAAAAAAAATACAAAATTTGTGTACACACAACAAAGTGACGTCTATATTCGATCGCTTCTTACTAATTTAACTCGAGCAGCGGTAGACGTTGCATAACTTATCTCGATAATATAGATAACACACACATCTCAGAGGGGAAATTGTGCAACAATCTCTTTATTCGAAGCAGTTTTTTTCCTTACGAACCTACATATCATCTGAGTGGATTATCTAATTTGATGCAACAATATCAACTGCAATTTAAGAGTTGCGACTGCTTTGACGGAGATAATTTAACTGCCAGCGTGTTCAGTTAATATACTAAATAGCAATTACATAAATATAATTGCTTACGCTTAATTGATTTATTTATAAGGTATATTTGTACACTTGTCATTCAAAATAAAACTATTTCTTTGGAGCTAAATCGAATTTAAAGAAGTATTAGTTTAGAAAAGGAATGTTATTATTTAATTTTGAATATAATATGTTCAATGTAAATTTGGCTTAGTAAAACCACATTTCACGAGGAATATTAGAAAAAAAAATCCTTAAAATAATACCCGAAGTCCCCGCAGATTGGTCCGAAAAATTAAATCTAGTTGCGCTCCCTTACTGCACTTTGCAAAATCGGTCATGTGTAAAAATAGCGTTTATCGTGGAACGGGCATCCTTTCTTTATGGTACGTACATCGTTTGGCTGACTAACAACTAAAATTACATTATTGTAAAGTGAAGTAGGTGGACGAGTATGAGTTACAAGGCCGAGCGCGCGCTCGGTCTTTTCTCAAACAATGTGAGGAAATAATAAAAGACTAAAGAGGAGAAGATGTACCTATAACAGAAAAAGTTAAAAATATTAATGAAATTTTTTTTTTAAAGTAAGCGGTGTAGAATAGGTACTTTCAATTCTCGCAATTACGAACACTGGGCACTTGGCTGTATGGGTTTTTCTTTTGCCTATTTACGTAATTCATTATTAGGTAGATTTAAAAGGTTAGAGCAGCGAACAGTGACGGATTTTCATTTCAAACTTACTTTGCAGATCTTGACCGGGATAAAGGCACACAGTCCGTAAATGACAACTTATCCGTGTTAATTTTTTGAAAAGTTCCTTTCATGTTTGAGAAATACTTATTTGTTATGCAAGGCTGCAAAGTTGTTATTTGATTTGTAGATTTGAAGTGCTTGTATTGAAAACTGAGCAAGCGAAGGATGCCAAGATTGCACCACGAGTGAAGCGGTTCGAAAACAGAATTTTGAGCGTAGCGAGGGTTTCTTGAAACCCTCGCTACGCTCAAAATCGTGACTTGTCACGAGACGCAAAACTACTTTTCACCTCACTATAGCGAGGAAAATGGTAGATGAATGAAAAACAGTTGAACTATAACAAATTAGTTTAGTTCTCCGACGCATTAAAAGAATTTAATAAACAAAATTAGTTATCGTAAGACTAAAATATACCAACGGATTTAACGGAATATTACACAAATAATGTACGACAAATTTCGTAGTTGAACGTGTCTTTTTTTTTTATCGAAAGAAAAAGTTAGGTTCACCACAGTCGATCGTCAAGTTCGAATTTCAAAAAACTTTTCCACACTGTCGTAGAAAAGGCGCTTTTCTAATGTGAAAGAAAGAGTTTCCGAGCTAGTTAGGTGAAAAGTAAATTTTATATAAAATATCAAAATTAACTAAAACGTAACATATACGTATGTTTGCAATTCATCCATAAGTTCGGGAAGCGATCGTTGTTCAAGTGTAAAAGAAATGTTGAAATTTACGGCAGATCCTCTTAAATCGGCGCTATGTACCCTATGAAAACGTTTACTAGAGCATATTATTTCGTAGACTAAAATGGGGTCTGGACAAGTATATCGGAGCAGACCAGACTTTTCGAGTCTTAAAAAGCCTTAACTTTTCAGCTATCTTTCTATCTGTAACCTGCTTTGTTTCGGTTAATTTATATAAGTTATGAAGAATATTCCCAACCAAAAGCAATTCAATATAATATAACAAACTCTTAATATTTTACTTGGAACCACATTGAGTTTAAAAGATATCTATGCATCGTACTAGTTCTCTGGTCATGCATAAACCATTCCCGATTAATCAAGTTCTTGAGAATTATGTGATTGTCGCTGCAGTACAGGCTGATGTAAACGTCAGTTATTTTTCTTTGTTGGAATGCAGATTAGCCCCGAATTAACTTGTGACAAGTCAAAGGAAACTCATTGTTTTTGATCGGCTGTTAAACACGCATCAACCAATCAATAACTTACTGTTGAAACATCGAGTACATAACCAGAAATAAAGACGAAATGTCATTTAATTTGTTTGAAAACTATTCTGCCATATCATTACGGTGACACTTGCGCTCCAATTGGCCAGCCCGAATTCGAATTAATTAACGGTTGTCGTTAATTGTTTCACTACAAATCGACCAGTTTAACTTGAGATTTGCTATAATGGACGAATATTAAAAAAATACATAATTTAATATTTAATTACCGATGAAAGGTGATTCCGTTTGTTTTGTAATTTGATGTTTTGCTGTTTTTCCCACTCCACCGAATGGAACAGCCTCCCCATAGTTAAAGTTATTATCTTTATTACAACAAATACAGAATATGTTTGGAATATACGGAGACTGTACTATTTCAGCTTTCTAATTTGTTATTTCAGCGCAAGCGTGAGTTGATATTTAAAAGTGATATCAGTACCATTTGTCTGATGAGTTACCAGGGTTGGATGGCCCTTATTTCTTCTATGTTTCTGGTTATGTACTCGATGTGTTGAAACTATAGAAATTACAGTCGTTGAGCTCTCTATCGCAAAATATGGAAAAAGACGAATAAGGGAATAAACGTTGAAGTTTGGAGGTGCATGTGCTACGAGCTCTGGTTGAAAGTGTAACCGCAACCTTTTGCGCTGAAATTTAATCAAAATTTCTCTACGGAACAACATACTTTGACGCAGCAAAGCCTCATCTGGCAAAGTAGGCTTTTAATTAGTGCGTCAATTTAAAGTTCTTTAACATGTATGTACATCAAGGTTTCTAATGGTCTCAACGGGTTTCTTAAATCCTTAAGCTTATTTGTATATGTCTTAAAGTGTAACAGATTCCACCATGTAACAATCAGGGAAACATCTTCCCAGACATCGGTTCACTTCTCAAATCTTCGTAGAGTTATATGAACTTCTGTTACGAGCAAGTAACTACACGATAGTGTCATGGTTAAAGTAAATTATTATTATTATTATGAGACCAAGCTGCACGAGATTAAAAAACTACTCATTAATGCAGACGCCCTGGTCCAGTAGACACCTTGATAGTATTTATGCTTTCTCCCAATTATGTTAGCACTATTCGAAATAAATACTTAAAATAATGTAAGAGTATAATAGCCACACAGCTATATCAAAAGCGACAAAACAGGAAGTCTGTTTAAAGATATGTGTAGAGTACGTGAGGCGCACTATAAGTTTCCGGAACGAATAAGAAAAAATAGTATAAATGGTTAGAAATGAATTTATTGTTTCTCAAAATATTCTCCTTTAGTGTTAATGCACTTTTTCATACGAATGAACCAATTTTGAAAACATTTATGCCACTCTTCCGTGACAATATCTGAAACATATTTTTCATACTCTTCGACAGCCTCTTCAGGTGATGAAAATCGTTGACCGCGTAACTGGTTCTTAATTTTTGGAAATAAATAAAAGTCACAAGGTGCCAGGTCGGGACTGTACGAGTGATGGCTCATAAGGTCAACGTTGTTCACCTTCAAAAATTCATTTGTTCATTCATTCAGTTGCTCACCACGAGTCGTGGTTAAGTTCCTCTAAAACTGACCATGCTGGAAGAACTGCCCGCACATTCGCTCTCACACACGATTTAACCCAACGCGCCCTTTTTTGTTGGACCTTCTGCTGACGTCTCGCCCGGCTGGATATCCGGTGGAGGTCCAAGCCCCTCTGGGCACTTCGGATCACTGCTTGATATCCACTAAAGTGGCAAAGTTACTGCCACCACCACCTACTGTGTTAAGACGCCGCATTTGGCATTATGCGTCGGCAGATTGGGACAGTATGCGGGACTATTTTGCATCCGTTCCTTGGTGGCAGTGATGTTTTAGTGAGGTGGATCCAACAGCTAGCGCGACTGCCGTTGCTGATGAGATCTTAATCGGGATGGAATACTACATCCCGCATTCGGATCTCGTCAGTAAAGGGAGGCGCAACCGCTGGTTCAACCGCGAGTGTGCTGTGGCTGTTGAGAACAAACAGACTGCATACCGCGCTTGGATCAAGGGTCGAGCTTCAGACGATCCCAATACGAACTCACTTAAAACAGCCTACAATAATGCCACCAGGTCTTGCAAAAG
>NW_020653200.1:17648314-17692119 GCF_003589595.1 Hyposmocoma kahamanoa | reverse complement strand
GATATAGCCAAAGCGTTCGATCGGGTCTGGCACAAAGCTCTTCTCTCCAAGCTCCCGGCGTACGGTTTGCCAACTCAGTTATGCAGCTGGATTGCCGATTTCCATCGTGAGCGGAGAATTCGCGTCGTTTCTGACGGCAGCATTTCGAGGTTCGTGAATGTGAACGCCGGCGTACCGCAGGGATCCGTCCTATCTCCCACGCTTTTCCTTCTGCATATCAATGATATGCTTCCACTTGGGAATATTCATTGTTATGCAGATGATAGCACTGTTCATGGGGGATATCACGGATTCCCCGCAGCTGGGCGCGCCGATACTGACAGAGAGCGATCTGATCTTGTCGGTGAGCTCAATAGAATATTGGACCTCATCTCTGCATGGGGATCTAGAAATCTTGTTGAGTTCAACGCCAAGAAAACACAGGTTTACGCGTTAACAACAAAATTGTCACCGTTCCTTCCCATGCCTTCTCTGATGAGCACAGCACTTTCACCTCAGAGCAGTTTTACCTTGTTCGGTATGGAAATCTGCTGTAATTTAAATCCAAGGAGCTACATCGAATCTGTGATCAAAACAGCCTCACGGAAACTCGGAGTCCTGAACAAGGTGCGACGTTTTTTCACGCCGGACCAGTTATGCCTGCTGTACAAAACACAGGTCCGGTCTTGCGTTGAGTATTGTAGTCTAGGCTCTGCTCTATGAGTAGAATTGCTGGCTGAATATAGCTAGTGAATATAGTTTTTGTAATTAGAATGCTTTTGAAGAATTGAAATAAGAAAACAGAAGATCTTGACATATTACATATTACATCCTAGACTGAAAGTATAAACCATGTAAAAGATGTGAAATAAACCAAATCTTTGAAGTTAATCCCAGTTTATATTCTTAGAAGTACCTCTCGCTACGCATTAGAGCTACGTCCCAGTTACAGTATTGTTCGCACTTGTGGGACGGCTCCGCCAAGTACCTACTCGATGCCTTGGATAAATTACAGCGTCGTGCTACTCGAATTATAGGCGACGAAGAGGTCTCATCACGCCTTGAACCTCTGCAACTGCGTAGAGATGTTGCATCGCTTAGCGCCTTTTACCGCATGTACCATGGTGAGTGCTCTGAAGAGCTGTTCAACCTCATCCCCCTTTCCCCGTTCCTGCTCAGAAGCACGCGTGCTGGCCTTCGTAGTCACCGTTTCACTACCTGCCGCATTCCATCGCGTACTAAAAGGTTCGGTGGCTCCTTTCTCTGCCGCACGGTTGACAAATGGAACTCCCTTCCGGCACATGTCTTCTCTCCCTTTTACAATATCCTTCAAACGAGGCGTGAAGAGGCATATTGTAGGCAGGCAGGGTGGAGGTGGCTAGTGCAGTGAGGGTTTCATCGCTGCACTAGGTTCCTTCGCGTTTGGATACCACTTTCCACTTAACATCAGGTGGAGTGGAGTCATTTGCCTGTCATGTATAAAAAAAATTGTCTGTCTGGCCGTGTGAGAACTGGCATTATCGTGGTGCAAGATAATACGGCGTTTACGGTTATTTTTACGGAGTTTGTCAATAACTCCCGGCAAACAAATGGTCGTGTACCAATCACTATTCATGGTAAAACGGTTCTCCAAAGCATCAGTAGCGACGTGTCCAGTTTTATTAAAAAAGAAGCAATCGACCGCTTAAAGGCACTTTGCATGCGCGCCCCTTTGGTTGGTTTCGGCTCATCTCGAAAGACCCGTACGTACGATTGCTGCTTTGTTTTGGGATCGTAACTATAAATGTTTTAGTTTCGTCACCTGTTACTATGTTCCACACCAAATTCGACGCCCCTTCGTTGAACCTGGTAAGCATGGCATTGCACCAAGTGACGCGATTTTTTATGTGGGATCCACCGAGAGCACAGCTTTTTCACACCCAAATATTTGTGTAGTATTGATTGTATTTGACTCATGCCTATGCCTAAAGATGCCCGAATCTCATGGTACATCACATGCCTGTCTGTTTTGATCATACGGCGCACAGCATCGATGTTTTGTTGTTCAAGGCAGTGGACAGGCGACCATTACGAAATTCGGCACTGAAAATCACACGACCGCGTTTGAATTCTGCAAACCAGCTATAAATAGTCGTCTTGCATGGTGCTTCATCGCCAAAAGCACTATGAAGCCGAGGGAAGCTCCGCTGAGCTGTTAAATTACACTTAAAGTCCTAGAAAATCATACTACGAAAATTTTCACGAGTTAAATCCATGGTGATGTAGACAACCAATTTCTAAAATGACGCCATTATGTAAAAACAAGTGACAGTCAGATGAAACAATCTGTATTCTACAGCCAAAGAGTCCATTTTCAAATTTTGTAATTACTTTTTAAATATTGTTTATGTAAGTGGCCAGTTCCGGAAACTTATAGAGCGCCCTATGTATCAAGATAAGACTTTTCAAAGGTCCCAAATTGCTCTGAAACGGAGTAGCTTTATTTAACGTTGCGTCCTGTGTTTTTAAGATCATCTCATTATAGTTTCCCGCTCGGGGTAATTTTTCATTGGATATCATATTGGTAACTTTATTAACCGTATCCATCTGTGGACAGATTTTTATCTAATAAGGCTGCGTTTACCCGTAACTATGACGTCATAATTACTTTTCAGATTAAATTTATTTGTCAGAGTTCAACGCCCTGTCCCAGGGATGTCAATTACAAATTTTGAATAAGTGAGTGTGGCGGACTATGGCCTAAGTTTTTGCCTGAGAGGAGACTTATACCCAGCACTGGGACATATAAATGGTTTGATGACAGTATGCTCTATGATATTTATGTTGCGCTGTTATTTTATGGTTTGAAAATATCAACTATATAGTAGAGAATTTCTTATTTCATTATTCACATTCAATGTTACAAAATATAAACAACAGAACTACAAATGACCAAAAATGGACTTGAAAGATTCGAAATCTTTAGGGTATTAAGATGAAACAGATATTTTCAGATCTCGTAACCAACTTGGGCTTTCAGGACATAGATGCGTAAAAAGAAACTAAATAGCAAGATTCTTCCAAAAATACTTTGAATAATATTTTTGTGTGCCTTGTGCCTTGGTGCAATCTGTCTGAGTGTACTGTAGGCGTCCCTATTTGAGGTAGCGTGACAACAACACAATTCTTGATGGGGGAGGGAGCGTAGCGTGCTCTGATAAATATCATGTACTATAAAAAATCAGATATTCGACTGAAAGCCATTATCTTTATAGCAATTTGTTCTCAGCTACGTAGGTACATATGTAGCAGATTATTCTCAGAAAAGAAAACAAGGCCTTATGATGCGAGCACAGAAGAAAAGGTGAGAGCGATACTGTACAGTATATAATTTATTATTATTGTTATTATTGTCATTGTCATTATTATTATTATCGTTATTTATTTTTTTTATTATTATTAGTACCGGAGCTGTAGGCACGCTCACTTCCCGTTGCGCATGGCACAACTAGCAGTGGCCACCGCTAATCCGTCGACTCTGAGTCCACTATCATATCTCCTCATTGGTGGCGGAGCTGTAAGATACGCTCACTTCCCGACGCTGAAAAACGACGTGTCTCCAGTTCCCAATAACCTAAGCAGCTGAAGGGACCGGAGGATATCTAGCTTATCCTCTACTAGCTCTCCGGGCGAGTGCCGGAGATGCCAGTCGCAGTGTCCTTCGACAATGTCCGGACATAGCTTCCAACTTAAAGGGCAACTCACGTGCCCCGCGCATCTCCTCGCATACAGGCCCTCAACTAGACCGCTACTAAGACGCGCTAGCTGCTCACGAGACAGACGCCCCGGACACATGCAAAACCGGGGCAGACAAACATGTCCGTCTCTGCAGCTAACCACAAACCCCAGCGAGTCCATACCCAAGTCCGGGTTCGCTAGAGACAAGAGCAAAGGCGTATCACAAAACTCTCATCACGAAACGGTCGCCGCCACACACGTCACTAAAGTTTGTAATTTCTTTTTCTCGAATATTATAATACAGTCCACTAGCATAAATCTTTAATATATTGTTATAAATTATATACTATTGTTGTAAAGGACGTTCCTTTATAGCACTCGTGTGCATTGTTATGCTTAAAAGGAAACGTCTATGTATCTTACTGCAAAAGTAAAAATGTGAAAGAATTAATTAATAATAACAGAAGTTTATAACAATTTCCATTCGAGTTCCACAATTCGATTTAAACTTAATGATATTAATATCATTCGGTTCACAAACAGCGCTTGAAATATATTTAAAAAATGGAAAAATATATAACACTGTACTATAAAAAGTATAGTAGGTACAAAAAACTTTTACAAAAAATTATATGTTTTTAGGTAGGTCAATGGTTTTGTATTATAATTTAAGCCCAAAATGGTCGACGTTTACACAAAAGAGTTTAACAAAGGAAGGGTCATGGTGAAGTAAAATATATAAGATCATTGGGTATATAAAAGCAGTTATTTGATGTTAATCGGAATAGGAATTTTGGGAGGGAAATGTCATAGAAAGAAACAAAAGACAAGACAATTATAGTATTTATAGAGTCGTTGCATAATAAGGGTTCTTAAAGTCTAGTACCGTGTTTAGGCCACGAGTCTTTGTCGAATGGCCTAAGTAATAGGTTTGAGATTTTAGTACCTATTTATGTTATGATTACACTACTGCTACTAGATACTTTTTAATGCATGTGATACACAATGTAATAACACCATATTTTGAATTGACAAATTATAATAACCTCCTGAAACTCTTGTTAGCACCTCCGTGACAGTAAGCTCATAAAAGTTAGTTTTTTGATTTAGAGAGTCAAGCAAGGTTATTTATTTGCAAACAGAGCAAATCTGTTAAATGTATTAACCTCCGTTTCCAATTACCGTCTTGAACAAACGAGACTCTCTATTTCTGTAAACACTATATGCGTGTATATATTAAAAATAGTTATTATTTATTTATTTAGTGAAGTTAAACCTTGGGCGAGCTATGTAACTGTTTTTGTTTTGCTTAATTTTGTCTGCTTCTGCTATATGTAGGTATACAAATTGTTGAATGTAAATTTGATTTGATATAGTTATATATGTATACACTGACTGGTCATACTCTCGTGCTTCCAAAATAATACCTTTGTGTAATGCAGTGCTTTAAATTCATGCATAGTACAACATAGGGCGCACTGTAAGTTTTCGGAACTGGCCACTTACATAAACAATATTTAAAAAGTAATTACAACATTTGAAAATGGAACTCTTTGGCTGTAGAATACAGTTTGTTTCATCTGACTGTCACTTGTTTTTACATTGAGACGTCATCTTAGAAATTGGTTGTCTACATCACCATGGATTTAACTCGTGAAAATGTTCGTAGTATTATTTTCTACATTAAGCGTAATTGAACAGCTCAGCGGAGCTTTGCTCGGCTCCAAACTGTTTTTGGCGATGAAGCACCATGCAAGACGACTGTTTGTAGCTGGTTTGCAGAATTCAAACGCGGTCGTGTGAATCTCAGTGACGAATTTCGTTATGGTCGCCCGTCCACTGGTGTGAACAACAAAAACATCGATGCTGTGCGCCGTATGATCAACAGACAGGCATGTGACATACCATGACATTCGGGTATCTTTAGGCGTAAGCATGAGTCAAATTCAATAGTACACAAACATTTGGGTGTGAAGAAACTGTGCCCTTGGTAGATCCCACACAATTTGACTGAGGCTCAAAAAACGGATCGCGTCACTTGGTGCAATGCTATGCTTACTAGATTCAACGAAGGGGCGTCCAATTTGGTGTGGGACATAGTAACAGGTGACGAAACATGGATTTATAGTTACGATCCTAAAACAAAGCAGCCATCGAGCGTATGGGTCTTTCGAGGTGAGCTGAAACCACCCCAAAGTGGCGCGCGTGCAAAGTGCCCCTAAGCGGATGATGGCTTCTTTTTTTAATAAAACTGAACACGTGGCTACTGTTGCTTTGGAGAATCGTTGTAGCGTGAATAATGATTGGTACACGACCGTTTGTTTGCCGGAAGTTATTGACAAACTCTGTAAAAATAACCGTCAACGCTGTATCATCTTGCACCACTATAACGCCAGTTCTCACACGGCCAGACAGACAAATAAATTTTTGAAGGTGAACAACGTTGACCTTGGGAGCCATTCCGCGTACAGTTCCGACCTGGCACTTTGTGGCTTTTATTTATTTACTAAAATTAAGAACCAGTTTCGCGGTCAGCGATTTTCGTCACCTTAAGAGGCTCGAAGAGTTTGAAAAATATGTTTTAGAGATTGTCACGGAGGAGTGGCACAAATGTTTTCAAAATTGGTTCATTCATATGAAAAAAGTGCATTAACGCTAACATAAAATATTTTGAGAAACAATAAATTCATTTCTGACCACTTATACTATTTTTTTCTTATTCATTCTGGAAACTTATAGTGCGCCCCACGTAGTTTTAAATATTTCGTTTTTTTATATTTAACGTATACAGATACGTCAAATTTAAAAATGTACTTAGTTGATTAGCTTTATTAAATAAAATAGTATGGTGAAATTACAGGCACATGGGACTTGTCAACTTATGTCTCAGGGTGACGGGCGTAGTGATAGTGCCCCTCAGATCTTTGAGATTTAAAACTCTGAGTGGCATTGTAACTGTTATGGACAGGCGTGTAGCTTACCATCAGGCGTACGACTTGTTCGTGCCGTCACTTGATGAAATAAAAAATAAAAAATCACTGAAGACACTATATACTAGTATAAATATAATGTCATGTAAAATATAAATGTAGAAACTTTATCATTATCATTAATCAAATAAACAGATTATTACGAGTACCTATCTAAAGTCATATCATGATGAAAAAAACAATAAACATTGTAAATGATCTACACCACTAGTGAAAGTAGTGCACTAAATCTAGTAATCTTCATCGATCGGCACTTACGACAACATATTTCTTTATCGCTATATCAACGGCCTAAAAGCCTCGAAGTTTTGTTTTTTCTCTCTCCGTTGAGATCACATTCCTGATACACGTAGAGTTACATCTACCTAATGTAATAAATGGACTTTGTTTGTCTAAAAAGTATAATTTTGTCTGCTTAAACGTAAAACGACATAAGTGACATTTTCCACAAAAATCTCCAAATTATGTACCAGTTGTAAAAAATTCATCATCATTCTGCAAATAAAACTCTTATTAAGTTTATAGCTTTTTTGTTATTGAATTTCACGTGCAGAAAGATAGTGATTTTCTTACCATAGCTATATAAATTAAAGACTTTTTGTGGAAAATGTCACTTATGTAGTTTTACCTACAAACAGACGATTTGTTATTGCACACAACTCTCTTAATTATATTTTCAAATATTCACTAGTAGAATTCGTAGCGAACACTGCTTTTCTTACATCTCTTTCGAGTAGTGTCAATGGCACTGAATTAAAAGTCTCAAAACAGCGCACGTTTTAAAGATTGTTTTGGTGTTGATTAGATTAACAAATTACCATTGACCATGACACGGCTTCGTAATAGGCGCGATATAACTAAAAATATGCGCTATGTCGTATATATTGCTTCTAAGGGGACGGCTTAAAATCAAAATATTGCACGCAAATGCCTTATTAATATTCATTATTCTCTTCTCGAAGAATGTTTATAAATTATATATTTACGATGTGACCAGCTTGTTTTTTACGAATTCATTACGCAATATAATAAAATGCAGCGGGTATTGCAAAGGTGCCAATGATATAAAGATGTTTAATAACAAATATACAGCAAGAGCACGAGTACAATATAAGATAAAATAAAAAGACATTAATTTCTCCACAAACCGTAGGAACCATAATATTTAAAAACTAATAGGAAATACAGTTGAGTGATGTGGACAAAAAGGTTAAAGACTCAACATTGACGAATATCAATCTCCACTTGGGTCTACCTATTCGCTTGTATTGCACCAAGCCAATATGAGAAGTGTACACCAAGTAATAACCTATCTTAAGTAATACTTAACTAGTAATAACTTAAGTATAGTTAGTTTTAATGTTCTTTGGGGGAGACTTACGTTCAGCAGTGGACGTCTTCCGGCTGATATGATGATGATGAATAAGTTAAAGTTTAAAGACTCTCCGTGTATTATTTTTTATTGGTCCCTATTAATTATAAATTTTATGCTGATAAGTTGTTTTAATCGGGGACCAGTTGCTACCCGATTTCGGTACATCTTTTTTTAAATTAAACAACGTTTTAGCGTTTTATCTGGAGGTCATTCCAGCACGTACTCACTGTGATAGTTCATAGGTTGCACCTATAGTGCGAATGTGAGGAGGCGAGGCCACGAGCACTTAGGTACATTCATGGCATAACGCTGTTATTCAGTAAGAAAATAGTTAGTTACAACGGTAGTTACAACTATATCAAAAACCTGTTAGTTATATTGGAAGGGACGAGACAAGAAAAACCGACAATAGAGTTCTTTGATCAAATAGAGATGAAACTTGATTCCATGGCAAGGTTGCTAAGGCTACAAAGGAACAATGCTTTCGACATGACATATTGGCATTCACTACGCCTCTATAAAGCTTCCAATTTAAAGCTCATTTATTAGCTATTTTTTCTGTTATTATCTAGATCGTTTATAGATAATATGTACAATCAACTACAGGTCTCAGTAAAGAATTATGACACGTTATATATCCTTCATTCAAAAAGAGTATTTAGTTACTTTCATTTTTTCAAGAATAGCTGTTACGTCATGGCTATTACCATTTTGATTGATGAGTGCTTTTTATCTCGACGTCGTTGGAAAGAGATTCCGGTACCACCGCCACTGAGAATGCGGTATCTTCAAATTATCAGTGGCTTCAATGAGTCTTTACTGTTATTATACTTTAAGTCTAATAAACGGAGTGATCATCTCTCTAAGATGGATAGGCACAGAATAATAAAGCTTGAATCCAAAACATTTTACTGTAATGTAATAATATTATTTTTATAAATTAATTTATACTTTAAAAAAAAATCCCTTTAATACCTATAACACTACTTTATTATCTTTGTATAAATAAATATCTAAGGAAAGTCTCGAGAGTATGCGAATTCTATTCAACAACTTGTAAATTATTATATTCGTTTTATGATACGAAAGCAAATAACCAAACACATTGCAGTAGTTAAACTATGCACTAAAATTGACGTATTTATGAAAATGGAAAAGTTGAGTGTAGTTATTTTCGGTCGCTTTATTTCGACGACGACGCTACTACAGATATTTTATATATTTTCCATTTGAACAACGTTTTTTTTTTTGTATATAAGTACATAGTAGGTGTAACATCCATATTAACAATTTTCACATTGGCCTTTCACCGAGTATTGTATGTTCAAGTACAGGTGTTCATATAGTACGTACCTATGTACGAGAATTCGTGTTCAAATAATGCTTATGGTAATTAAACAGTGATCATCATCATCATCATCAACCCTTTTGTACGTCCCACTGCTGGGCACGGGTTTCCTCTCAGGCGAGGGTTTAAACCATAATCCACCCTGCTGGCCCAATGCAGGTTGGGGACTTCACACGTTTTCCAAAGGTTGTGAAACTTCTTCAACGTTAAGGTTTCGTCATGATGTTTTCCTTCGCCGTAAAGCTCATGGTAAATTTCAAATTAAATTTCGCACATAAATTCCAAGAAACTCAGATGTGAGAGGCGGTAGGTCAAACCATTAGGCTATTTTATCACGTCTTTGTCCATTATACATAGCAGCAGGAGAGGTCCTTGTGAAAGAGTTAATCCAGGGAAGTACTACCTTACCTATTTCTGCCGCCAAGGAGTAAACAGTAAATTTTATAAAACTCCCGTCACTGTTATAACTGGTCTCTTTTAACACGTGATAGATGGACGTTTCGCCTCATTCTCACCTGATGTTGAGTGATGATGTGACCGACGACTGTCGTATGTGTTTGTCTAAAAAATGCCTATTCGCTCTATTCTTGAATAATAATTTACATCTCACAGTTCATTGGACATAGGTCCTCAGCTTGCCCCATCCATCTACTAGCTGTCTTTTAGAGGGCGTCCTACCCTCGAATAGTCCTAAATTATTAGATACCAGTTTAAGTTAAGTTAAGTTTTATACATATTGAATTAAACTTCAATCACTAAGAAACGTCAGCAACAACCACAACTACAGGTAACTTCTTTCACCGTGCGCAGATACTAAAAATTTAATCTCATGTAAACCATTATAGTAGGTACGTAAAATTTGTAAAATTCAAGTAAAATAATATTGAATTCGACCTTTTATCGAAATCCTCGACACGCGACTTCTTCTCAGACTTGACAGACTTTCAAACAAAGGTAGTGAAACTATTACAGTCTGAAAAAATATGGAACGGAAGACTTTGTATAGCGAATGTTAAAGGCTCTGCGAGAGGAGTTATGTTGAATCTCGCTGAAGACACCTCTAAGCGGTATAAACGTTAACGAGATTAAAATAGCCGGTTTAAAATCGGCGTTATATCACAAGTAAGTTTTTACGACTTCGTATTTTATTTTTAACTCAGTGTAGATTGGAACCAATAGTAATAATTTAAATGAAATTAAATCAGCTGCTGTTTCA
Organism: Hyposmocoma kahamanoa; assembly: GCF_003589595.1. Classification (NCBI taxonomy): domain Eukaryota; kingdom Metazoa; phylum Arthropoda; class Insecta; order Lepidoptera; family Cosmopterigidae; genus Hyposmocoma; species Hyposmocoma kahamanoa. Next base: position 17,681,494 of record NW_020653200.1, on the reverse strand, counting down.
TAATTTTGTTATTTTGTGACTTAATATTGATTAGATACTTAATTTTCTATCGCGTCTGTCTGCGTAGGGAATAAGACTATAAAATGAGAAATTACGCGTATATTTTTCAATTGTACTATGTATACAAAACGCTTGAGTGAAATTTATTTCTTCAATCATTTATTGCACAGGATAACACAAGTCATATTAGGTAAAAAGGAAAATACAAGCATAACGTACTGCTTATTTCTAAAAGAATTTTCTTCCTGCCGACCTAAATACAGGACACAATAATTACATTAAGGGGGTTTCGTGCATAACAAATAAAAGTTTTGTACTAAAAATACCTTTTGAAAAATTTGTTATAAGTATATAGGCATATTTTCAACACTACCCTATTGGAAATAAAACATAATGTAAAATGTTATTTTGTACAGTCAAGAGAACATCAAGCTTGACACATTTTGTACTTTTGACCGTTCTTATCGAAAGCGGCATAGAGTTGGATTTAAGTCTTAAGTGTCAAGCTTCATGTGCTCTTGACAACTTATAAATTAATAGAAATTCGTTAGAGCAGTGTTTGATTATTGGTAGAATTCTTGCCTCATAAATGAACAATTTGATATACAAGAGTTTGATACCCACCAGATGATAGACACTGCCACTGTCTTTTCTAGTGTGTTTACTAAATTCTGTTGCTGTAAGTAGTAGTCAAAGAAATTTTGTGATAAAACCTGCATGTCAGAGAAGGCTCATATAACTCATTCGAAGAGGTGCGCATTAAGTCAGCGTGGTTGAACAAGGCTTAAGCTTAAACCCTCTCCTCCAAGGCCGAGCCTAGCAATCAGACATATTTATAAGGGTTGGCAATGATTTCATAAAAAATGTAAGAATTTAGTGTTACTTTCTCGTAGTTACGACTTAATTATTTACTTACTTAGTTTCTCTCTGGGCCAGAGAGTTGTTTTTCTATCTCGGAAAAAAGTTTTTCAAGTTTTCTCAGTGAGAAATGCGTACCAAACCCTTTCCTGTTAACCTCATCAATCAGCGCCTTCCACGTAAGATACTGATCAAAAATTACATCCAAGTCGAAATGAACAAGAGAAGCAAATCAAGTGCTAGAGTGCTGCCAATGATAGCACATTGTGTTTTGGAGGAGTTAACATTTGGATTAAATAAATAACTCCAATAAGCATTCAAAGTCAACATTGGGTGAAGGAAGATGATGAGAAGAAGTGAGGGAGTGTGTAATGGAGTTTATAAGATAGAAAACAAAAGAGGAGAACGGACTCCCCCGTTGAAGAGTCTCGGAACGCCACGTAGAGAAATTACGCACTTACGCACTGCCCATGTCCACAAAGGTTGCTTCGAAACCAATCTATAACTACTCAATTCAATCTATAACTACACGAATTGTCAAAAGAACGTAGCACTTCAAATAACAATAGATTTCATTGGCCTTGTTCCAGGTCTATACCAATGTCGACTGTGATTTTCGTGAGAGCGGTAGTCATATCATGGCCGGTATGTAATCCGGCTGTTCTGGACAAGGGTGTTATAAAAGGGTGTTTCCTGTAAAGGAAATATGTTAACTTATATAGTCTTCTTTAGTCATAGTCGTCTTTCGAGGATTTTGGTAATGACAGGAGTAATCGATCGACGGAGATCGAACAGAGGAACTACCCTTTTGCGACTAATGCAAATATATCTGTTTACAGCACTGAAGGCGGCAGTTATAAAATGTTTTTCATAGCACCACAGTCAATAAAATGATTAAGAACAAAGGAAGTATAATCAAGAATATACGCACTTTTTGTTATTAACTAAAAAGAAACATCGCATTCTCAACCTTTTGAATGTCTAGGGTACAACCAACTACAAGTTGTTATACATTATATGTTTTGTAAACTCGGGACTAAATGTGAGAAATTCTCAAGAAGTGTTTTTCGTACTTATAAATATGTTAAACTATAACAAATGAAAGACAGCAGACATAAGTGTGCAACAATTACATAACGACAGACGAACAATAGCGTTTAGCACACACCCACACACAGGAAATACTGTAACTCCTTGTACCGGTGAAATTAATCCACTATTTAAAACTATTTCTGGAAACAATTTCTGCAGATTATTTATTTCTACAAATGGACACAGAATACTATTTAGAAATTAAAATGTATAAAACGTCTCACCGCATTGTTCATAATCATTAATGCTCTTGTACGATGTACCAAGTTCCGGTAAGAGACATGTCACTTAAACAGACCCTGTTTAAGCACACTTAAAAATATTTAGGATACTGTTGTTTTCAGATACGACTTAACTACGAGTTATCTATGTCTAAAATAGATATCATAACAATAATAAAGCACACACTCAACATAGCTCCGCACTAGGGAAACCCTGTGTCGCGGGTGCCGTGGACACCCACATAGACTACCACTAATTACACCCAAACTCACGAGAGAAATAAATGTAGGCCATTTAAATATGTCACCCGCCCCGGGATCGAACGTGAGACCTCTGCGTCTCATGTGCCTGTAATTTTACCAGCACCCTTACCATTACTGCTTGGCGGCAGAAATAGGTACGGTGGCAGTACTTCTCTGGACAAACCTATCACAAGGAGCTCTAGAGTTTTTAAAAAGATAGATATAATACTGCGATACGATGACATCGTAATATCAAAATCTATTGCAATTATACAAATACTATTTTATTACAGTTTGTTTATACATTCACCACAAGTTGATAGACTCTGTTTTCTAAATGTTACTGAAAAATTCATAGCGGCGTTTAACTATCAACAGCACAACCTCCTTTCGTTATTGAAACGCTCTAGATTAAATAATATTAATAGGGTATATTGAGTTTTTAATTTGGCTAATTTAAGATCCGGTGAACAATCGCCGTTTGACAAACTATTTATAGTAGTTTTTTTAAAGAGTTAGAATTACTTACTTCAGAGAAAGTACCAAGCTGTTAAGTAGTTATGATGATAAATCTATAAAATTTTCAAATGTTTCAAAAGACAATTTATTTCTCAACACAGAATTGGATAAACAATAGTAATCTTCATGAAAATAAACTGTTGGTTCTCAGCAGTCATCTTCACAAAATCCCAAGTTCATTTATAAGGATAGAATGAAAATGTTGCCAGGTTTAAAATATAACAAATCAAAACTTAATACTAAAGGTTATATACACAGCTTCTGAATTCTACGACGATAAAAATCGATTGTACTGACCCGTTTAGATGGTTCTATTTAGTTCGAAACAAATGTCTATATGGAAAGAGCATCTAGTTAACTTAGTATTCTTCGTATTCTTAGAATCTGCTTTATGAATAGTAAGTAGTGTTTAATAAACGGTGTAGTTTACTTACTCACGATTTGAATACATTTCATTGGTTTATACATTATACTATGCCTTACCAAATTTTGATTTTATATTTGAATGTTAAATACGTTGTGTGTGAAATCCCTGTTCCATATAAATAAGTAAAAGAAAACTAAAATACAAATAATAAAATAATATGTTTTTTTTTAAACAAACGGAAAGTTATAGTCTTATTAAACGAAATTGAAGCTAGACTTGAAGCTATTACAAACACTTGACTGCTTAAAATGAAAGTCCATAACGTTCATGATATCATTAAAGTTGTTATATTGTCAATGATGCTTTGATAAAAAAATGTAAATATGGATTTTTACCAAAAATATTTTCCAAACGGCCTTGGTTGAAAATAAAAACATATAGTGTAGTGTACATATAAAAACATATAGAGTAATAAAATTACATCGGCAAACTGAGAACTTTTCAGGAGTAAGCATTGACCTACCAAAGAAAGGCCTAAAAATTCTACGAACTAAATGAGTTGATAACTTTTATGCAAACAGGAGAGTTATAAATTTTTCACACATACATGTGTGCATGTTAATTTTATGGCTTTCTCGTGATAAAAGCACTTTTGACGTATGATAACATGTGGCTTTGTTATACCAAGGACACGATATTTATAAAAGTTATTCATGAGTCAATACTTATTAGAATTTGCTTCAATTATTTAACTAATTTATAAATTCAAATTTAAGATGAGGGTACCGCAAATCATCTACGCCCGAAGTAGAATTTATAATTATAATGTTACTCTGAATATTTCTTTGTCTGAGAGCCCTCAAACAAGCGAACTGTAATGTTAAATCATGTTTAATATAGCGTTAATTATTCTTATAATATAAATCATAAAACTACGAAAGATTTGTTTTAAAAATCTATTATTTCTTGAAGTATTTGATGAGTGGATATACTGTGGAATGTAGTTTTAATGACAGTACTTCTATTTCTGTGAATTTGACAAGAGAAATGCACAGCACTGATGTTACAAAGTTATTTATTAATTAATTTTTAATAAATAACTTACTCTCACAATTTAGCACTTAAAATTTTTTGAGTCGATATTGTGTCTCTTCTACTTATTATCTGGGTACCACAACGCAGGCTAGAGCAGTGGGACAACTATGCCAGATGGTTTTTTACCGTACACGAAATGGCATGGGAGTTTTCCAATATACCCTTTCCTGCTAAGCAATATGGACGGTCCTCATAAGGCTTGGCTACTGTAACAGTCGATACTTGACAATGTTGACCCTGGTCTTTACCTACAATCTACGACCGTGAGGACGACAAGTCTAGATCTGCCCTCTTGTCTATTCAGGAAGGGATTCAAGTCAGGCAGTGCTGAACTTTCCCACATTAATTATTGTGTCCACTACCGTAATCTCAAATGGAGAAACTGCCTAACTGATGCGAAATTTGCTTTTTCAGGCCTTACAATATCGATTTCGTTCTCACCCCGCCTCTAGTATCAATGTTACTAACCCTGATTTTATGAATGCAATCACCATGACCCACCCCCCTGACTCTTATCGTGCGAAAGGGACGGTTGGACAATTTGGAAAACGTTTTTATCCCCTTTAAACTTTATAGAATTATTCTAAGATATCTTAAACTGGTCGTATTGGGGCCACAAAAGCTTTATAGCCCGCGAGGAGTAAAGCCTTTAAGACGGGATACGTTGGATCGCTACCTCATGCCACTGAAAACACAACAAATCCCGTTGTTTCTCTCTTCGTTTGCAACTTTCGCCAACACCACCGACACCAATTAGCTGTAGCTCCGAGATACCGGACATCGTAATACGAAAAAGAGCGGAGTTGTAACGTTATGTAACAATGCCTGTCAGGATTGCTTTAGTGTGAGTACTAAACAAGTCCCCTAAACTTGGAGGAAGCCTACAAAGCTAGTGTAACTGGAAGAGCCCAAGCGGACTCACGTTATTTTATAACACTGTCCAGTAGAATTTTCTTTAATTCTGCTTTCATAATATATTTATACGTGCAGTTTGATACCTTCATCGTTGCAGGGAAAGTCTATTTACAAAGTCTTGAAGCGCCTACTCGACGACTCGAAACCTTTCCGTACATTATTTTGTAATTTACCTTAGAGAAGTGTCACATATCGGTTCCGCAACCCTTCACAAGATATTCTTATTTAGGTACCATCTGGTAATGCAACAAACTCTAACTCACAATAACGGTCTAATGTTTTACAACATCCACAACTGTCGTGCGCATCGAACTATCCTGAACACACCAGTCTGATAACTTAATGGACGTAGGCACACAGGATTGATTTCTTTTTTGTTTCGAGAAATGCTCAGATCATACGTAACTGCTGTATCAGCTAGTGTCGTTCTAAAAGCACCTAAAATCAACGAATATATTTTGTATTTGTTGTATTTAATAATTACTATTAACTTTAGGTGAATGACAATTTTAATAGCAGTAGAGCTTCATGGCTCCTTTTGAAAGAGTTCGTCCAGGCAAGTACTGCCACCTTACTTATTTCTGCTGCTAAGCAGTAACATGAATTTTACTGCGTTCCGGTTTGGAAGGGTAAAGGTACTGGTGAAATTACAGGCACATGGGACTTATCCACTTATGTCTCTAATAATGCTCACGTTTCTGCTTGGTGGCAGAAATAGGTAAGGTCGGAGTACTTTCGTGGACGAACTCTTTCACAAGGAGCTATGGAGCTCTACTGCTACTAAATTACGCATTTTGTCCTTCTATTATTGTCGAAGGCGGTACTAAAGCTGGCCGAAGGTGGACGCGTGTTGCTTGGCAATCTCGGTTAATATTTAAAACTGTCACTATTATATCTTACTCTAAGAGAGCTTGAATAGATCAGTTGATAAAGTTATATGTTGCGTAGTTCAAAGGTCATTATAAACTTATTAAAAGGCGGTGTTATTTTTCCACAGGTTCTGAGGAATTTTGTAATTGCATCTTGCCAGCTTAACATACTCATAAACCTTTAAACACTGCACACCAAAGAGCTGTATTATTTATGAGCCGCTATGACTTTTGTATTATTTAATTTATTGTTATGTATTATTTAAGAACAACAAAGACAAATTTTAGAGCTCCTTGGGAAAGAGTTTTTTTTTTACTTCTTCAGCTGTAATGTGAGCTTTACTGCGTTCCGGTTTTGAAGAGTAAGCGTGCTGGCGAAATTACAGACACATGGAATTTGTGAGTTACTAGAACTTATGTCACAGGGTGACGGGCACAGTGGCGGTGCCCCTCATATGTTTGCGATTTGAAGCTCTAAGCGACACTGCAACTGTTATGGGCACATGCGTCGCCTCCTACCAGGCGCACGACTTTTTCGTCCCATCTCATCGTAAATAAAAAAATCGTTTAAGGGCATTCTCGTGAAAAACACTAAGACACGAATACATAATGAAAAACGAATAAAAAAGATCTTTAAATTTATACGAAACCATCAGACTCTCTTTGTTCTCCACTGAACCACGCCGAGCACTACGTTGAAGGACATGGGCAGCGATACGCGTACGGTATAGCAGCCAGTAATCCATCAGCATTCAACTGCTGGAGGTGTACGGCATCGCATTAAGTTTTTATGGATAAGATAGGGCGGCGGCGTAGTTTTTTCCTTTGTCTTTACACAACAGATGTTGTGCCTGTGCGCTCTAGCGTGTATGCGGCTTCCCGACAGTTAGTTCACCTGTAAGTTATCGGTGATTAGTATATACGGTAATACACACTTTAACGTCATATTTGCATGTCTTTTCTTTTAGAAAAATTTGTACTCACATTAATCTCTGTAACGTTGAAAAGGAAATGAACACAGCAGAAATGTTATAAATTATTTATTAATTGCTGAACAGTTTAGTTACGTTAGTTATTTGGATTTTCTTTCTTTTTTATTGGCGCGTAGCAGCTGACGCTGGCCAGAGCGACGGTTTTAAAAACTTGGTCAGTTTTCGTTACTAAACGCGAAGGTTTCCCGCATTAATACTACAGTTTATAATCATGAACGTTTCGACGCCAGATACCTGCGTGAGCATCACTCTCCACTAACCGAAACTTTTTTAACGCCTTAAGTTATAACTGTAATGATTAAACCTTTGGTTTTTAAATGTAACAAATTTGGCCACATGTTTACTCCTTAACCCTGTTACTGTACGGTTGTTATTAATAAGAAACAACGGTTCCGATCTGTCTTTTCGTACATCTGTTACGTCTGATTTGGTCACGAAGTACACTTCAGGAAATTTTAGGTTATATTCCTCTGGCAGATCTTCTGTATCGTTAGGAAAAACAATGTAAACAATGATCTTTTTACCATCATTACTTCGACCCAACTTGACGTTAGGTGGTGCCGTGGCTACTAAAATTTTATAATCACTTAATGGTGGCTTGACTTTAGGTAAATTTATGAAACGTTGACTGTTGAAGAGCGCCGTGTCGTTCATCTTCGTTTGGAAGTACTTGTGCGGGAAAATTATCCGTGCCACTTGATTCGTGCATCCTGTTCCCAGCCCCGGGGTTGGTGAAGAAAGCGTTTTTGAAAGCAATTCACGCCTAAGGTCGCCGTCAGGTGAAAAGTCCTGGGAAATTTTCGCGAAAAGCGCACCAAAGGTTCGCGGTCTAAATTCTTCTTTAGTAGATACCGGATTAAATTTTATAGAGAATCCATTTCTTATTGGAAGGCTCTCTATAAAAACGTCTGGGAAGACTAACAAGGCGAACATGGCCTTAATGATCTGTGGACAAAAATTTTTACTATTGAAAATATTTTTAAAGTAAAGAATATTCTTTCAAATATATTTCGTGCAACTTACACTCTCCATCTTAAAAATGATTAAGTGATAGGTATATGCAATGGTATAGATCAGGAAGGTGACGGCCGCTCGACGACGAGTTTCAAAGCCAAGTGAAGCAACAAGACGACATGGTTTTGTTATGACAACAATTTTCTATCAAAGGATGTTTAACTGTATTTACAGTAATAGTGGAAAGTAACAATGGATTACACATTTACAAATTCATTGTTCTCCACCATTGTGCGCTTTGTAAGTTTTTAAAAATCGAAATCCGATTAATATATAAACGTTTACTCCATTTTGCCAATACACAAGTTTGTAGTTGTCTGAACAAGACCACACAAAGAAACACACTTCTTTGGTATTTAAACGTAAAGATTAAACCACTACTAAACTTTAATCGCATTATAGAATTCTTACTGTAAGTAAAACATATACAGGTCGTCCCAAATCTATGGGATACGAAGGGACAATATTTTAAATATTGTATTGTGTTTATAAAAAGCACATAGAGTATTTGCAAAGGCACAGCATGTATTTTATGATGCCGTTCGAAAGGGACAATTAAAAGGATTAATTCCTTATAAGTAACATAGTGCCTTAATTTAAAGGATAGCCGTAAATTATACAATTTATTGAAGTAAAAAAAAGAAACTTAAAACAGTCAATGTATCTGCGGTATTTGCAATTCGTTTATGAAATGTTCAAAACGTGATCCACTTTCTTGTATGTATATTCTTAATATTTTGATAAGTTCGAGGTCTGTAGATGTTCTTTCTCTGTTTTGAACTTGCTTCTTAGCAAGATAGTTAAAATAATACTTTTTTTAGCGTGACAGGCAGATGACTCCAGTCCACCTGATGTTAAATGGAAAGTGGAATCGACAATTATATGCCCGGAACTTAAGACTATAAATAAACAAATACAATTGTAACCATTTTGATTTTGTAAAATTTATACAGACAATTAGCTACAGCTAACGATGAAGAGATTAAACATGTTTTGTAAACCACTGTTAATTTGACATTTGGTATATAATATAAATAATTAATACAGTATGTATGATGCTGGGTTCTAACTAGCTATGGCAAGTCCAAAATGTTTGTTCATGTATCATCATCCTCAGCTCGACTTCATCTACTCCTGCTTGGGTATCTATTGGGGTCTCTCGTGGTTTATGTAATCCACTATCATCTTGCGCTCGTCTCACACATATACCCTCCTAAGACCTTGGAATCTGCAATGGGGAAAGCGCTAATAGCCCATTGTACATTATAATATACTAAATATTACATGCTTCAGATCCAAGCAAGTACCGCCTCAGTTTTGTATGGCTCACGCATTTTTGTAGGTACCCTATATGGTCATGTAGTGCTAAATTGGAATGCGATATTTTCATCATGTACAGTAGTCGTTTACGTTGTTACAGGAATTAATCACTTCACACAATATGTACCTACGTTTTCATGTACAGCAGGCCTTAGGGAGAATACGGCATTTCTCGTACATGGTTGTAAAATGATATGCCATGTTTGGATAATCACGAATTTCTAATACATTGTCAAATAGTCCACTTGATCTTTGAAACACCACCACCCTATACAGTTGACAAAACCGTCCACGTCTCTACTCCCAACGACAATCCTTCTAAATGACCCTTGACCTTATCATAGTGTACTAACGTACTGACAACAATGGCTCTTCATTAATACCTGACACAAAAGAACAGGCTAATACACCCCTGAAAATTTTACTTCCGTTTTTTGGAACACATAAAATTAAACTTTTCCCTTCTATTGTTTACCCACACGCACATATGTAGTTATGTAATTTGGGTATATATCTGTGAATCAAGAACTATTACTATTATTAAATCGGTTCATCGCATCTACCAGTAGTTGCTAAAGTTTAATACACACGTAGCTTCGTGAGACGAAGGTAATTTACTGATAATAAATTTCAACACAGGACTAATAAATATGTCGCCGACACTAGTTCTCACATATTTCCGATCTAAGTTAGGGATATTGGATTTCCATAAATCTTAGTGTTTTAAGAGGACGGGGGCAATACCCTGTCTTTACCACTGCCACTGTAGGCGACGTCTTGTCTTTGTCTGAGTAATAATAACAGCACACCGTTCAGGAGTCGTAAAATGAAATCCTTTATTAACATACTCGTAAAACACTGAAATTTTATTTTTATGGCGACGTATCGAAAACCAAGACGACTTAAAAATTAATTCATTATTTTACAGATTATTATGCCTCTCTGAACCTATAAGAACTTTTATGAATATTGTAGGAATCGTAATCTCCATTCAAATGCTTATCGTATTCGACTTAATGTGCCTCTAATTAATGCTGACGAAGAGCCATGAACGTTATTACCTACTGTTTAGCAAAAGTCATAGGATATACAGGCGCGAACATGGCGCGAAGCGTCGCGAATAAGGAGAGGAAGAACATTATGTGTGATCTGAGAATAACGCACTCCCTAATGAGATTTTCCATTTCAAGTTGCCATTTTCAATTGACTTTTCCTATAATACGTAGATGGAATAAATTGAGGTAAGTTAGGTTGGCTCTAAAGGATGAACGATACTTATCTTGACAAAACTTTAGGTATATTAGGTACCTTACCTTGTTGAAATTGACTTACTTGCAATTCTGTCATTATGTTAATAAAACTTTTAAAAATTAGTCGTAATGAAGATTCCATGAAAGTATGTATTTAAAGTACCGGCACGCTATAATGGCCGGTTTGACAGATTACAATAGTGAAGTGAAATCTCAATTCTATAAGTTTTTAGATTTATAATAATAGTATTGCAAGCGGTAGCTGATTAAAAATTCGGTATACTGATGTAAACTACCTAGCACCTACTTGCTTTACCCTTTTACGTTTCATATGTATGTGTACGTTTTATTGAAATCGGTTGCCGGAAAGTGCGCGAATTCCGCCGGATTCATCCCTAGTTTGCCACCGTTAAGAGGTGGAATATTTTCTTCAAATTTAAATGAGACCAATACTAAGGTACAATACTTTCCAATAAAAAAGAATTACCAAAATCGGTTCACAAATACCGCAATAATAGTAATCGCGTAACATACACTCACACACAAAATAGTCCAATTTAGAACTTCTCCATTTTTGAAGTCGGTTAAAAATGTGTAAAGTTTTAAACATGTATTTTACTTTCATTCTACAAAAAAAGCATGAACCTTTAGCCATTAGTCCATTACGTAAAAGTTAGTATACGTTTAAGTTTAATAGCCGCATTCTTTCCCATAAAATGGTTTTGTCATAGTTCGAATTATGTGTGGCTTCTATAAACGTGGTAAAATGTGTATGTATAATAAGTAATGTTGTAGGTACTGTTCACGATGTTATTAAAAACTATTCATTGGTTAAACACTGGAAAAAGGTTTATTAACTTTTATAAGACTTCTATATATCATCATCATCAGCTTACACGCATCCACTGCTCTGCCGTGTCAAATCAATACACTGTAAAGTCGCTTACAGTGTTTTGATTTAACAGCGCAGCGCTCATATGATTTCTCTAGGTCTAACCCGTACCTATACATTTCAACTTTGGAAGTTTTAGTGTATTTTTAAAGACATATTAAAAACTAAAATACACTATATAAGTTTATAAATTTAGAAATTATTTTGACATAACACGGTACGCAACAATACAGTCTTTCGTTTTGACAATTTACGCGCGCGAAATGCAGTACAGTGTTGCGGGGCTGAGTTATGCCTGGGTCACGGCGTAGAAATCTGCCTTCCGCATAAAGGCGTTCACGAGTCTTCCGCTTTGCGTTGCGGAGAGACTTGCGCGCTTGCGCGGCACCCTATCTTTGTTTCGGTGTTATTGGACGCGTGAACGCTGCTGCTCTGGGATTGGCCTCCGCAAACGTTCCCTGTTGCTTGCGTGGAAATATCAAACACACGCAACGCAAATAAATCCAACGCAAAGCAAGCGACCAGCGCAAGCGAGCGGCTCGTGAACAGTCCTACCTAAGCGCACAAGACAGATCTTTACGTATGCGCGAAACGAGTCACGCAAGCAAGCGTAAAACACAAATGAAAGACTCGCATATCGCGCAAATGTCTCAGAAGCGATGGTCTACTAACATTTGATTGAAAAAAAACTGACCTCAAAAGTTTGCTTATCCATGGGATCCCCTCTAACTTCTTAGTGACTATGATACTGTTATGGACTACTTTGTAAAGTTTTATTTTTTATAATATATCAAGTGACAGGACGAACGAGTCGTGCGCATGATGGTTAGCTACACGTCTGTTTAAAACAGTTGCATGCCACTCAGAGCTTTAAATCGCAAAGATTGAGGGGTACTGCCACTGCGCCTTCCAACCTGAGAGATAAGTTGACAAGTCCCATTTGCCTATAACTTCACCAGCACCCTTACCCTTCAAAACTGGAACACAGTGTGACGTTGTGACCTCCTTACATCGTCATCCCTCCTTTTTATCGCCTTTTCTCCGGTACCTGGCCACTTGTTTTTAAATTTTGAATCGATCTTTAATTCCTTTGCCTCGCCGTTCTGATTTTGTTTCGTTCCATTGCCACTCCCTGCTCGATCACGTCATGTAATACTCAGCCCTTTCGGGGTAAATCTGTCTGACGTTTAGTATTTAATTATGGAGTGTTTTGTAGCGTCGTACCTGTTTTTTACGAACGACAAGACGACATTTTAAAATGACATTCTATCGTGTCAAACCAAAACATTGCAAGATTCAATACAGTATTTTGTAATTTTATATCCACAAGAATCTTTCGGCTGTTGATGAGGGAAAAGACACTTAATTCATATTTCAATACAAATAACTTACTTTCTGGATGTACAAGGTAATCTAAATATATCTTTTCATGTTATCAAAGAAACCCATATAACTAATAGACCTCATAGCAAAATGGCTTTAGAAGAATTATTAAGAATAAGAATATTTATCACAATAATTATCATTAATGAGTACTAAATGTAGTTTTTGTAATAAGAAATGAAATTAATTATCAAAAATATTTATTTTAAATTTATATGAATTGGAAGACATTCTTATTATTCTATATTTTAAATGGAAAAAGAGTTAAGAACATAGCTTAAATTACCCCAATTTAAACAGTTTTTGCATGAATATGTAAAAACTGATACGTGATCTCAACAGTACACTCACATTTACCTTAAACACAATTTCATTGAAAACATGCAATGATTTTTTTTTTGATTGTGTCGTGTAAGTTTCTTTGTGAATGGCTGCAATCACGGGCAATAAAATCGGACAGCTAAGATAGCACAGAGGTACCGCATGTAGTGCACATTACATTTTAACTGTTAATCCGATGTAAGAAACACAATGTAAAATTTTTACGACCTAATTTTATCCTTCGTGATTTTATAAAAGGTTTTAACACTAGATGTATGTACACTCAGACACAGCTTATATGCTATACTTACAAGTACTTATTGACGTAATCATAAATAAATAATCATATTTAATCAGTAACACTTTCCAAAAAAAAAACAGTTGTGACATACACACGGCCACCGAAATAAACGATATTTACAATATCAAAATTATTATTAGTTATGGAGTCGGTGCCAGTCATGGCAATTTTACAAACTCACTGTATAAATCCGTTGCTGCCTCCGTGGCTGAACGGTTACCATACCGGACTGCCACGCAGATGTCCCAGGTTCGATTCCCGGGCCGGGAGAAATATTTATATGGTCTACATTTATTTCTATGGTGAGTTTGGGTGTAATTTGTGGTTGTCTATGGGTGTGTCCATGGCACCCGCGAAACAGGGTTTCCCTAGTACGGGGCTATGTTGAGTGTGTGCGTTATTAGTATTATTAAAGTAATTCTTTATTTTCTTTCCTTGGCTGGCGCCGACTCCAAAAATAACTAATTAGATATTGTAAATATTTAAGTGTCATTATTTATTTTGCGGTAAAGTAACACTTCAAATCGATCAGTATTTTATTAAAATTATATATAATAGGTTTGGAAAAGTATTGTCACGTTATAATTATATAAATAAACCATAGATAGATTGATTAAAAATAATATGTTATTATAATCTGTGTACAAAACGAAATAAGACAAAATAAATAAAAAGAATTATGTGTATTGTTGTCGTTTGGATTAAATCTCTACATTGTTATTTTTCGCTTTTTAGTGTAATGACAATTTGTGTTTTTTGAAGTTGGGTGATTTTTTTTCTACTGTTTGTTTATTACTTCCATAAAGTTATTCGGTTTTCATTGCTGAGGTAGTTACAAAGTTTAATCCATCCAATCACAATATTGTTGCTGTTTAGGTATAATTCCGACGTATTAAATTAAGTAAGTAGTGCCAGTCAGCTCGAACTTCAACATTACAAGAATTGTAGCTTAAATTACATTTTTTCCCGTACTAATCCGGTTCATTTTGCTTAGGTCGGCAGGGACACTGGCTTTATTTCAGAATTTATTTTTTTACAAACGAAATTAAAACCATTTGAAAAACGTATATCCTATAGGTACTATACGCGTTCTATTTAGTTCAGTTGATATAAAAAAAATATATGTATATGTAAAGTAGGTACCTATTGAACACAGCGGCTTTCTTGCAAAATTTCGAAGTAAGTTTATGTTTTTTTTTATATCGTGAAAATATTTAAGAATCGTGTTTTCACACCGTGTATGTACATCCTCAATTGTATTATATCTTTTCCAAAGTGATTAATTCAACACTTTCACCATTATACGGAATCAACCAAAGAGATGTGAGATTGTATAGACTCTTAAATGTAATCAAATGTGTTGCAAGTTGTAACTATAGCAGTGTTTTGAAATGACAGCGGCGGTTCACCGCAGCCATCGCGGATGGCCGTGGGCAGCAAATGTTTCGGGAATAATTACATAGAAAGTAGCGGTCGATGGTCCCAACTTGAGGCCCAGCGACTAACATGAATAATGACATCTGCATCATGCAGGCAATGAGTACATCGAACTTGAACTTGCAGCTATTGAATAATATATATCGTGTGTACATTTCTGATCACAAGTGCCACACGATGCCGATTATCCAATTCCAGTATTATTACAATTGATCTGGAATTATTACCCGTTTTACTATTTACTTATGTGCAATAAATTAGCTCGGCTTTGAAATAGAAAATTTAATAGTCACTGACTTTATGAGCTATGGGTGTTGCATAACTTCTTGCTTCTTCTCGCTTCAATATAGACGAGATAGAGGCGTGATCGTCCACATTTTTTCATAATAGTAATCACCTATCATAGTAGATTTAGAAATCTATAGTGGGTTATTCCGCGGCTGTAGCATTAATTTATCAACAGCTCTCTGTAGGTTAAAAGTCAATGTTAGTTTTGTTGTCACTTTAACCACATGGTTGATCGTTTGCCGTTATTATAAAGAAACCACTTTTCACGGCCAAAAACTTTTTCGTCTCTGTGTCGATTCATAAGAACTATGCAAAGACTTCATTTCGTTGGCCAGAAATTTAGAAAGGCAATTTCATACTTGTTCAAACTGTTTGAATATATTTAACTATAAGGTTAAATGACATTAATAACATAAAACGGTTGACAATGGAACCTTAAAATCTTTAAAAAGGTTTTATCTAGATAGCAGTTAGTCGACATAGAAGCGCGGAGAAAAATAAATTGGCAAAGCACACAAACGCAGAGCGCTAGCTTCCGGCACCACTCAAAAACAGATACAATCAATCGATGGCGGAAATAGTCCTCTGCACTGTTTCAACGCGCGAATTTGGCATATACTCAAATAAACCAACATTAATTCACTTTATGACAACGTAAGTAACAATCTATAAAAAACATCTCATCAGGTTTTTGTAACAAATATTACAAAAAGAAATAGTACCAAAAACAAATGAAATTGCACAGATTTGTAGCTAGCGGTGATACTAACTTAAACTGCGTTAATGTAACTTACTGAACAATAAAAAAAAAGATCATGTTAGTAAATAATTAAGAGAAAAAATACTATTCAGCGAAAATACGTATTATTATAAAATCGTTTTTACCACACAGTAGAAATCAGCTTAATTTGTTTTATTGGTTAGAGATTTACTTTTCAAACTCTTAATTTTAATGGAAATAACTACTAACCATTATTCGCGACGGCGATACTTCGTGCGTGCTTCAAACGTAACGCCATGCGCCATCTTGACTATTTTTTATCGAGCTTTAACTAATACCTGTTAGTTTAAAAATTTTATGTAAATGCAGTAGTCAGAAATGCATATTGTCGATATAGATCGACCGCCACAGACTTTATAATTAGTTTCTTTTATAAGCCATTATGTCTTTCTCGACAGACCGTAATTAACTTCCCTCACCACTACTCATTTGAAATCCCCCCTTTCATTTGGTGGCAATTTGCTCATTTAAGGAATTTCAAGAATTTCATCTTCAATACGTATTACGTATAAGGATTGATTACAAGCAAATTTTGATATTTCTTAGGAAGTCCTATGTTGTCACTTTAGGTATTTCCGTATGATCGAATAATTTAACAAGCACCAAGTTTATGAAACGTAGGTGATTTACGATGCCAACGGCTAAGAATAGTTTTCGATAAAATATAAATTAAGTTGGTAGTGTAGTATTACGTCAGCAAGATTTTTCGGATCAGTATTCCATTCGGTTGTTTCCTATTTTCTATTTGCACAAAAATGTTCGATAGCTTGGTAAATAGCGCAGTAATATTTTTATTATTTGGAACAAAACACTTTTACAGGAATATCATTCTGACAGAAAACGCGCCTGACGATTGACAATATAACGAGCGATGAACTCCCGGTTGAATAGTATGTTCCCCCACGCTAAACTTGCTAAGGTAAGAATGGGTAGGTATATGGCGAAAGCGTTTCTAAAAGTCCTGCGGCGTACACGTGGTTTCCAATATTTGCAATTTGCTGGAGGGCCATCCCAAGTATTGTTAAGTACTTAGCAAGCACTTCCGTGTTCTAGACTTGTTCTAGAGCACTTCCTAAGTTACATTGGGAGACTAAAGAGTTAGTAACACTAAGTAAACTAAGTTTAAGACGAGGCATTTTAACAAGAGCCTAGATTTTAGGTGAGGTCTGGAGGGTCGCGCCTCGCGTCCCGCAATCGTAAATCACACGCTGTAAATTTATATGAATAAAATAAGAACAGGCGGAGAAAATTTAGCACAAATCTGATGTCGACTAGCGCCCAATGTGACTGACGGGACAACGGGTGGCGTGGCGTGTTGTTAAACTGTTGAGCAATTTATAAATTTTGGAATAATGTGAATTTAATAACTAATAGGGCTTCAGTTGAAAACAGAAAATTATCCTCTCTTCAGAATTTTATGTGATCGGATAGAATACAGCTTATCGAGTAACACATTAGCACATTATTTAGGCAATATCCTAAGGTGTATTGTATATTTCTTCTAACACCCAACGGTGTTAGAAAAAATATACGATTTAATAGTAAATACCTAAACCATTTCATCTAACAAAACAGATTTGCTTGCTTCTTCTCTAGTGACTCACCTTAACAGGAACTTTAACTTTTTTTTACTATTTTTACTTTTATTATTACTAAACGGTACTATGTATGTAAATCATACTTGTGTACTTTTTCTCTCACTCGCCGTTAAAGAGATAATTTAGAATTAGAAAACGTATATTTACACAAAAATATTTCAAAGTTGCGAAAATTTTCACTTTTGCGGATTATAAATTGTGTCAGATGTTGTTAAATATGCCACTGTCGATCTGTATCCTTTCATTCAAAACCTTTTTAATTTAACGTTCAAAGAGATCGTACAAATGTGTGAAATAAATCAATTTTAATTATCGTATTTTGGTTTGGATAAGCTTGTGCGACATATCGTATGTATAATGATGCGTATTATATTTGCTTTTCTAGACAATGAATAAATCCTATGTGGTATTCTTATAGCAGGATAAACAAGAGTCATCCATAAAGCATCTAAGCTCTACTAGACAAGGCCCTCAAAAATAATGATCTTACATAAACGAGATACTTTCCTAACCTGAAGGAAGGAAATAAAGTTATTTAACTGCCCTTTTATGTCGCAATTATCTTACACACAAATCTCATTCGGGATTTATTTTCCGTTAAATCCGAGTATTATTCAACACGTTGTAAGTACGCTGAATTTCTACACATATTTTTGCCTGGTTGTGAGTTCTAAACTACGTATTGGATCTATTAAATTTCTAAAAAAATACTTTTTGAGTATACACTATCAACCTATTGGCATAATAAATTAAACAACAAAAAATACCTAAAAAATGAAGCTGAGACTTAAACATTTCTAGAATTATTCTTAATTCTAGAAACTTCCTGGCACTCATATGAATAAAACAAACAACATAATTCACCGGTTTTCGAAGACTGGAATAAAGTTTTTCGACTCCTCATACAACTGCGTCAGCTGTACAAAGTTTAAGCGAATTTCCAAAACTCATAGCACAAAGCTGTTTGTTTTAATGACAAGTATGCCGTATAATATATTTTAGGATAATTAAAAATATATACGAGTACCTACATATTATATTTCCTAACCTGTAATGCATGAATTGTATAGGTTAGCATAATGAAATAGACTGACCTTCCCAGTACCTTCTAGGTACCGTAATTGAATGAAACTTTGTTTATTGCACATAAAAAATTACATTGACAACAAATAACAGTAATTTAAATTCCAAATTCAAATTTCCAAGAAATCTTTTTTAATATGTTTCTAGAAAATACCTTTACTTTTGAAGTTACACAAAGACTTGAATATCTCCGTCTAGAATCTTATGAGGAGGCAAGACGTAATTTCCGTTTCTTGCAGAAAGGTCAGACGTTGACCTTCACTTGTACAGTGGCTTTTAAAAATAGTCTTTCAAACTACCCAAACAGTAAATCAAAACTAACGATATAAATCCTTATCTTAATGATTCCCTAAATATTCTTTTTCATTTCAACTAACGTTGAAAAGAAACGATTATGTTAAATAAGAAACATGGAATTATTTAGGATAATGTTTAATAAGCAAAATGTGCCTGAGATCCTAAGGGATATAAAACAACGTTAATGGAAATTAACAAATTTTAAAACTTAAAATTGGAGTTACGTGTCTTAAAACAAAGATGAATTTGTGATCACCTTAAAGTATCTCTTACACTATTAAATGCTATCAAAGAACCTCGAGTGCCAACGTAGTTTCTATCGATGACGGTACCTCTTTGTGCTCGCCTACTCGGCTTAAATTTTTATCGAACGCTAAGCTTTGAAAAGACTGCAACAGACGGACCTGCAGTCCGGAAATTGACAAACTTAAGAGTTTTCTATTTCCATTCGTTTGATGTACTTTTTCAATTTAATAGACTTTTTGATTATGTTTACCTTGTGCACTGCGATAGACATTTGATTAACTACTCCTGTATTTGATTATATTCTGAAAATGATTATATACCATGAAAACTAAATAAAAGTTTCTGTTATATGTCCATAAGATAATTCCACAAGTCACGTTGTGGCAAAATCATTGCCTTGAGTTATTTAATCGTGATACTGTGTAAACATTATGTATATGTTCGGTGGCTCGTTTGGAAATACAAATTATAACTGAAACTAAATCTTTGAGAATTTACGCCAACAAACATTCATAGAGTTCCATCACCTTATATGTCTCATCACCTACATGTAAGTATCTTACGTGGATAGGTATTAATGTATTTAAAAAGTATTTTTAGATTACCAGTATGAACATTACTACTCTCATACCTTCTTAATTAACCACTAAAAAGTACGAACAAACTAAGCAATTTGGTTTGAATTATCCCAAAGTATTAGATTACCTACTTAAGTGCTTATTTATTCCGGTCCCAGAAGTTTACTCAACATGTCCTCCGTGCCGATCGCCGTATAATAACAATACTGTTTCCCAACATTAAAATAACATAAAATATGTCGTCATTTAATTTTATTTACAATTTTTTGACTAAATGTCTGCTTCTCCAAAATAA
Organism: Hyposmocoma kahamanoa; assembly: GCF_003589595.1. Classification (NCBI taxonomy): domain Eukaryota; kingdom Metazoa; phylum Arthropoda; class Insecta; order Lepidoptera; family Cosmopterigidae; genus Hyposmocoma; species Hyposmocoma kahamanoa. Next base: position 17,661,239 of record NW_020653200.1, on the reverse strand, counting down.
TAAATATAACAGAATGATGGATAAAAATGTTTATGGATCAAACGCAGAAAAATGAACCAAAGCGAAAAAATTTAACTCAACTAATAAATAACGAAACTGATGCATAAAGTTACGAACACATATGTCAAGGTCACTAGACTAGTATCTTTATCTGGCTTCTCATGTATTTAAATTAGAGGGAGTAAAACGTCATAACATATTTATCAAAATATTTCTTTTCCATTATAACTTAACGTATATGAACTTTCAAATGACCATTATAATACAATATAACAAAATTAAAATATTTAAAAATAAACCTTCTTAGCGCATTACAATCTCAAAATTAAAATTGCGGCCTTGCTTTGTTTTCTTTTCTTTTCGGTACTGTTTCTTCTTTCTTTTGTTTTATTGTCGCTCTCCATATTTATGTCTTGTTGTTGCATTGCTTTAATTTTTTTATTAGTCTTTCCTTTAAGTAATTTGTTTATTTATCTTTAGTTGATTTTCTTTTCCTTTTGCTTCAGTAAATCCACTTAACTTTATTTACTTTATTTTTTGAGCATCACTTAGATAATTTATTTTCTTCTTAATTGATTTAACTCTATGCAAATATTTTTTCTCACAACCTCATATTTTTTTGCCTTTCGGTATTCGTATGGGTGCCATTTCTGCAAACAAAACTAGTGTTAGTTAAATACTTTTTTTACTAATTATTAAGCATGCGTGTTGTTTTTCATTATAATTAATGTATATGCAACTTTATATTTTCTCAGTTTCGTAACATAACGAAACTATTAAGGACATCCGATAAATTTTTACGTCTTTTTTGTTGTATCTCAATGAATTTAGGAATATGTATCAGTAGTCTTTGATAATAAATTAATATTCAGAAACACACTTTCTAAAGAAAACAGTCGTTAATCACCTGATAAAAAATATACAAAACACTTACCCAACTCAAACGTCCAATTCTTCGGCAGTTGACGACAAATATTAAAACAGGGTTCAAAGAGTCCAATTAAAAGAAATAGTGTAGTGTTCAGAAATGCAGCAATTATTTTTAAAAGCTGTGTAACTAACACTGAGTAACGAAATTGATTTATTTAGGACAATAAATGAAAATATTTTATACATGTAAATTATAAAGATATATCGAAGCAGCTTTAGAAAATCGTTTATTTATATCTTTAAGGGTAATCACAATCAAACTTTGGCAGTATAATTGCTTATAAACATAAGTTATCAATTGCAATGGATACAACAGTCGCGGTAGGACATTTTATAAAAGTATGAAGGGTATTTTAACCTCTTTTTTTTACATTGAAAGTACTGAATATATTGTATAATTTTACCCAAGAATTAAATATTCCATAGGTAGAAAGAATTAACGTGCCAGAAAAGAAAAAGTTTCTAGTGTATTTTCAAAACTAAATGTTACAAAGAAGTTTTAAGTAAAGGGACATGTAAATTTTACAAAGGTACATTGTTTCTGCGTTTGACCCATATATTTCTTAGCAGATGTGAAATTTTCACATTATGCAATGATTTGCTTGCATAATTTAACAGACCCTCATGTTTAAATAAAAACAAGTTCCTGCATGTCGCTGAGTATGAATAATGTTTTAGAAATAAAGTATTCATTGCATTATAATAATAACCTATATACGGTTCCCAAACTTTTTAATTCACCACCCACTTAGGCAAGATAAAAAAATTTCAAACCAACACACAAAATAATTTAAAACACGTATTTTTTATATTTACTTAACACAAAAACTTACAAAGAATAGTTATTTGTTATACAAGGCTGCAAAGTTGTTGTTTGACGCGAGTGCTTGTACTGAAACCTGAGCAAGTGAAGGAACCAGATTCTATTCGCTCGTGGTTCAAAAATAGAATACTGAGCGTAGCGGGGTTTTCAAGGCACGAGACGCAAAACAACTTTGCGGCTAAGCGAAACACACAACTTTTCACCTCACTGTAGCGAGAAAAATGATAGATGAAAGAAAAACAGTTGAATTATAAATCCTTTCTTAATGAAAAGAAAAATTTTATCTTCAGATCCGTTCTGAATTTACGCCTCATCAATTTTTATTCTTGCTTGTACTTTTATTTTGTCTGATTAAGTGATTATTTAAATTATTTTAGTACTTGGACAAATTAAAATAATTTAATAAACACAATTATGATTGTCAATTTAATGTGAACAATAATAAGAATAAAAATACCAACTGACTTATGTTACATAAGTACAATAACAATAAGTTATGTACGACAACTCGCTTAATTGAACGTGTCATTTTTTTTTTCATCGAAAGAAAAAGTTAGGTTAGGTCCATCGTCAAGTTCGAATTTAAAACACGTATTCCACGCTAGCGTGCAAAAAACGCTTTTGCGCGCAGATTTCTAATGAGAAAGAAAGCCTTTCCGAGCTAGAGAGGTGAAAAATTAGTTATCGATGTCAATTTAATATCAACAATATTAAGAAAAAATATACCAACGGATTTATATTACATATATAACGTACGACAAATCGCGTAGTTGAACGTTTCATTTTGTTTTTTTTCATCGAAAGAAAAAGTTGGGTGCACACAGTCCATCGTCAAGCTCGAATTTCGAAATCCTATTCCGCGCTAACGTAGAAAAAACGCTTTCGCGTGCAGATTTCTAATGAGAAAGAAAGCCTTTCCGAGCTGTAGTTTATGTAGATATTTCAGATTTTTTTTTTCAAATACGGTAGGTAGCACCACCTGAACACCATCAACGCCCCCCAATTGCTACCAAAGCAAGTGGTAAGGGTCTGAACCCTTACCACTCCCCTAGGACTCTTCAGCGCCCACTGGGGAGTGGCAGGGTTTACTTTGGGAAACCACGCATTAATAGAAGAGTTACACACCTAATACTAACCACACGCAATGTATAATATTCCGTATAAGATATTTGCGGTGAAACTGGATAACCAAATGGGAAACACAAATCGCATAATCTTAATAAGAAGTTATGTTGTTGATGTAAGTAATATGACGATAAGAATATGACCATGATACAATAATATTTCACAAACGAAATAAATAAATAATACTAGCATTATAGTAAAACAAAATGTTATACTTACGATTATTTGCCTAAGTGTGACAATTAACGAAGTCAGGATGTGGTTGTGCGACTTGCGAGGAATGCGCATTGTCCACAACACGAGCAAACAGTCCACTGTTGAACTGAGCCGGCTATACCCAGTTGCACCCTTGTACTTTACATAGAGCACCACATGTTTGGAGTTTACAACAGTCGCAGGCACCTGCTGTATCAGCGTATTCTCTGGTTTCCTAACCAAACTCTAAGTGAAAAATTATCTTCTGTAAGATTTTGTTATTTTTTCAATATATCCTGCAGCTGAACGATATTTCCAGCCTCTTGAGTGGGCACTTTTACAAACACTATATAGTACACTTTCTTTCGTGGCCTAGGCGAGTCTGGCACAGAAGTTGAAAACTTCTGAAAAAGTCAGCTGGTGGAACATTGAAATGGATATGTTTAATCACCACAGAATTAAGCAGCTGGCTGAGAGAAGGTTTATCTGTATAAGTCTCATCCAAGCTAGCTGCTTAATTCTGCTGTCACTAGCACAGCATTAGCATTAGCACATTAAGTATTCAGGGCGATAATGTTCGTTAAAATGTATTCCAATTGCTTTATCATCCACACGTTCAAGGGAAGTCTGAATGGGAAGGAAATTTTCGATATTGTCGCCATTGTGACTAGTATACGACTCTTCATTATTCATATTATATTCATTCATTATATATAGTCGTAATATTGAGTCGTAACCTAATTGTTGCCATTATTATATGATTGTCGTTTCCCTGTGGTTGCCTGAACCGTTTAATACGCTGGTCATTGGTCACTGTTGTTATTATATTATGATTGTCATTGTTGCCATGTTGCTGAATCCGTTTGATACCCTACAGGTTGGTTATAACTAGGTAATTGATATTTTTTTAAGATTAATATATGATTTTTTCTGCTGCTGCTGAAATTGTTAGTAACATGGCTAGTTATAAAATAAATAAACGAGGCAGGGCTAGGCTCTTCCTACGATTGCATGAAAGGCATTTGTGTGTACTTCATCGAACGTTTGTAAAGCACTACAGAAGCGATACTAGAGTATTGGATGCTGTACCCTTAATTGTATTTGTAAATTGTACTTGTACCCGTAATTGTAATTGTGGTTGTAAGCACATTTGGCAACTGCATAGGTGCACTCTTGCTAAGTGCACTTGACACGACCCCACCGTTCGCAACGAATACTAGTAATAACTCGACATGAAATAAAGCAACGACTTAATTAAGAAGCTACATTTACCTTGTAAACATATACCTACTTCTATCCACCTCTCATGTCACTGAACAAATAAACTTATATCTACATTAACTAACCAAAAACGCGATCATATTGTGGATATTATCGTCTATATCGAAATGAAAAGGAAGATCTTAGTTGACATGCATATTTATACGCTTTCTCTGTCATACGTACTAGTGTGATGTTCGTTCATTTAGCATAAAGCAAGTTTTCCATTTCAAAGGCGCCTCTGCGTTAAGGAGTGATTATCTTGTCATACCTACCTTTATACATGCTTTTAAGTTTTGACAAATTACATAAAAAAAATATATTACAACTACACGCTCCTCTCTACAACTCATTATACATAAATTGGTAGGTAAACAATGAAAGCACAGTCTAAAGTTGAAATCGGCATAAAAATACTCGTAAATATATAAAAACGATGCTGTGATCAAACCAGTAAAATCTTAATTTAATTGCACGAAACTGTGCCATTAATAAACCTGTTTAACTTATGTAATTTATACGTAAATTACACTTGATGTGAAGTTGTCTATTTTCGCTCTTTCCGCTATCTCTTATGATCAAGTGTAAATTTTACATGTGGCATTTCAATTTAAAATTTAGTTGTAATAACAAATATCAATTAATAAGCGCAAAAAGTTGATGAGCATTGAATTTAAATATTAAATTTAATTACAACTCTTTATGAACGAATGGAAATGGTTACGTGGTTACGAAATATCTTTACATTCTGCGTTAAATAAAAACAAACATTAGTTTCTCTCCTCCCCATATTTTCGAGTTAGGGTAGTAAGCAAATAAGCCGAAAACGTGCGTTTACTCGTACTACGTTTTCTCGTCGTAAAATCAAATTGCGTATTGGGTCAATGTCTTTTATAAAACATCTTGGTTTAAAGTAGAATCGATTATTTCCTCAGGGTTTTACGTTATTTTCATTTTATTATAAAATATCTTACAACTTGTTTAAAAAGTAATAAAGTCTTGTACTTAGTAGAACATTCCCAAATAGCACATCTTAGAATATCTTTGTTATATGATAATCTAGCTTAAGAGTAAGTTGTCCCTGAAGGTATCTTCAGGAAGTTGTAAAGATAACCTCTAGTATAAAGGGGCAAGGGTTTTTAGTGTGATTTGGGTTAGACATAGTCTTGTCATCTTGTCTTTTCATATAATTTAAAAATCCTAGTTTTACTTTCTAGTAGTTAAGCTCTTATTGTCTTTTTTACGTTACCTGTATATTATCTTAATTAAATAAGAAGACTGACTCTAAAGACTGAGTCAAATTTATAAGAAACTTAGAAAACTTTTATGAACACTTACAATTTTGACGTTGATTTGAAGGAAAAAAACTGTGGCGTTTACTATACTATATTATTGGTATTGGAACTTACTTACACAGTCATGAATAAATCTTATATTTACACTGTTGTAAAGCCTAAATTAATTCTAATTTCAAAACATTGCAAATAAACAGTCGCCTGTGATCGAATTCACTAAAATTTGAACATGATTTGAACCACCTTAAGAGCGAAAGAAATGGCACAGAACAACTTCAGAACACTAATAGCGTAGTTATTATAAACAAATTTACTTGAAAATTAATTTACTAAGAAAATTATTAAAATTCTATTAAAATAATTACTCCAAAATGATCAAGGAATAGAGTATATTCTTAATATTTACCTTGGCAAAATGTCCACCTTGGAACATTTTTCTCGGTGGTTTCTGACTGGATGGTGTCGTACAGAATTTACTAAATAAAGGAAAACCCTAGTTTATTCATAGTTTTATAATACTGTAAATAATTTTATTTATAAAAACGCAATGTAAACTTATTTTATATTATCCATCAGTTTCTATCGAGACCTAGTAGACTGATTGCGGTCTCGTTTGTTGTCCCCTCCACAACCGCGCGTTGCGGACGAGATTTTGCATACATTTTTTATAATATTGGCGCAAAATAAACATTTCAGTGGCCGCTTTTGAGCCACAAGGTGCGGGAGTGGTCAGCGCTCGGCGTTCAGTCGCCCGCCATCGGTTCACACCCAACCACCGAATCCGACGACGAGGCCGCCGATTCGCCCAACCCCACAGTGGGCTGAAAATCAACTTTCATAGACATTATGATTTTCACTTTAATCTCTTTTTTGCTGAAAATAGCTTCGGTTGTCTATTATTAACTTCAATTAATAATGTAAGTCCCTTTAGTGTAGATATTAAATTTAGCATAACATAAAGACAGTTTAAGTGCTAGTCATCGTCTGAGGTGCGACAGGGGTGAGTAGGGGAGCGCATGATCGACAAAATACACATGAGTTTATAAATCACTGTGATGAATCTCGTGATAATTTACGTGCTGTGGTTGTGGCGTAATTTCAGTCGTATTAAAAGGAACATAAGATTTCTCTAACATCAGGTAATAAAAATGCAAGTATAGTTTACGTTAAAAATGCGATAATTCTTGTTTATCTAGAAACTGCAAAAATTTTTTCGGATCTATAATCGCCTATGCTTTGTTGTTTATTCAAGCAACCAGCTGTAATCATAGAACCTGTAAAGAGCCCGAAACGTTGGTTTGTTTGAAAAAAAAAAACACAAATTTAATTTCAATTAAATTTGTTAACTTCTTGTCTCATCCGTTCATTGTTGTCGACATACGTCGTTGTATATGATCTGAAATCTTCTTAAAAATTGAGCGGAGACTATAGTGTCAATTATACACAATATCTATAAAAGGATTATATTAAGACTTAAGTTTTGTAATAAGTCTCCATTAGGCTACCTATAGATGAAAAATATTGCATACGTATTCACTATAGTGTATTTCATGTAAATGTTATCTCAAGATCTTTTTTGAACTAAAATTACACTTTCATAGAGTTCCAGTAGATTACAATAAGTCTTATTTGCATTTTAATTATTCAAATTGTTTTTATGGAGGAATTAACTAAGACTGCTAACTCTATAACAGTTTCTACTCTTAAAAAACATATCTAGTTTTATACAACCACAACAAGATGAAGTTTAGATAAATTGGTGTTGAGCTCATGCGTGTTGTTTGCGTAGATTTAGTATATCCATAGATTGGCCCTGAAGTATTGGAGACGAGACCGAAACAAAAATACATCTGTGTGCGTATATGTGCATGTGTTGCAAGATAATAGTGTTGCGCCATCCTCTGATTTAACTTTAATATCGATTAACATATTACACCGGCATTTAACTTCGTCGTATTCACCAAAATGTCTTATCGCAAAACGCCGAGACGTTAATGAATTAATGATTCAATACAAAATTAAGAAAGCTACTATCACCTGCTGGCAGTGCCACAGGATGGTAAACAATGGGGACTTTCACCCAAGATAACACTGTGGCTCTACAAAACGGTGATATGACCATGATCAGTTACATAGTGGTCACGAACCAAGCTGACGACCGCAACTGACAAGCTGGACAAATTCCAAAGACTAGCCTGCATGGCGATGATTGGCATGAGGACAACTCCAACTGCGGCCCTCGAAGCGATGCTGGACCTGCGACTCGTTCCACTGTTCATTAGACAGGAATCGGCGTCAACAGCAGTGCGTCTAAACAGAGCAGGCCTTTGAAAGCAAATGAGGACCCCTCATACAGAAATTCTTTATAAGACTGTTAAAGAGGAACCGCTACTGGAGGCGGCTATGGATACGATCCCAAAACAATACATCTTTGACAAAAAATACAAGATATAACTGTTTGAAGATCCCAACGAAGGACTGAACCCCAGACAGGTCCGCGTCTTCACTGATGGATCGAAAACAAATTCAGGAACAGGTACTGGGGTACACTCAGAAGACCTCAATATCAGGATATATATATGAATATTGTGGGTACAGAACCAGAACGTAGCTTTACTCTTTGCTTGCCTCTAAAGGAAAAGCAATTTTCCTCAAAGTGTTTGCTGCATATATTTGAAAACTTTTTGGGAACCCAGTCTTCTCTCTTTAGCATTATAAGCCATTTCTGTTGTACTTCAATGTTTTGAGGAAATCTGAATCAACAACAATAATTAACATAAAAAAATGGGTGCCTCAACTACGCTATTAAAAGAAATTTTCGTTTTAATGTAGACAAAAAATAATGCACTAATGCAATATTAATTAAATATGAAGTACTAAAACCAGAAATTTCTGATTCAATAATATTAAGTATGAAGATGATTTCGGCTGTATGCAAGACACGCCTTTGCCTTTCTTTTATTCAGTTAATGACATCTCGATAAGATATTATCGATTGCGTCAATCTCTATGAAAATGGAGTTATGAATTCCAGAAATTCACGTATTTGATATATTTTTTAATTGAATTCGTATACATTTGGGTTATTAATGCACTTGAATGGTATAATTTTACGGATATATTTATGTTAAAAACTTTTGTGGTAGTGCTTTTAGACAGCTAAAAATTTAAATAGTACTTACATGTGAAATGTACAATTCTGCGAGTTTTCCTTTTTAGATGAGTTATATCTGGGCACTGAACACGTTACCATGACTAATAAACGTCAGTTTAACACTATTTCACATTTTAAAACCAATTATTTTTCAAAAATAAACGAAATGTGGTTCGTTGTCAGCTGATCCTAGGTTCATACAGGCTCATAGCGTATAATGAGGTGGTCTCGTCTACCCATCTCGCTCTAACATACGTGTATTCTAACGCTTTTTCACTTGCATTGCCAATCTATGGGTACCTATATACTAAATCTATGGTTGCTTGCGATACGACGAAATTCACAGACAAATCTGTTTCTTTTTTGTATTGTACGCCATTACAAATTACGTTAAGGAATGCACTTTATAAGTTGAAAACTGCGTTGTGAGCTGTGACAGTCTCAAATTGAATCATAACTTGCTTGTCATAAAGACTTCGTAAAAGGTAATTAATATCACGTGAGGATTTCAAAGTTTCATTTTAGATTGTTTTTGGTGGCAAACGTTTTTAGACCATAATAAATTTGTGTTCTCCAATTAACGCTATAATATAATTACGTGGCACAGCGTGATTTGTGAGTTACCCTATGGGCACTCTATTAAATTGTTCTCTGAATATGTAATTTAATGCGAATAGATATATTTATTTTCTGGGAGAGTATGTAGTCATAAAGACTTTGTAAAAGGTAATGACATAAAGTTTATTTACATGGAATTCTGTAGTCTTGTTGCTTAAATCTTGAACTAAAAGTCGTTTACCGAATTAACTATGTAATTATAAAGTATTATACTTACACACATGTTATTATATGAAAATAAACTACAGAAGCCTGAAATATACAAAGGCTGAATGGTGCCGTGGGTTTGTAACGTGACGAAAGTTCAGAGGAAATTATTTTTATACTGCCTTTTGAGCATATAAAAGGCAGGAACTTAAGCCATAACAAACAAACTAAGTTAATTAATATATACCACAGATTATCGCACTGGTAACTAGGACACATATAATTTTTTTGAGAAACGTGCCATCTATCCCTGATTTCGGGAACTTTTTGTCAGTTTTACCATTTTTTAGAAAAGGAGCTCCTTTTCAACTTAAGTTTTTGTAAATAAGTAGTTAATCTCTTATTACAAATTGGTTAAATAAGTACATTTGATATTAAGTGAGCTAACTTAATGTGGACCGTACCCTTCCGTAGGTACTGAAATTCTTTTTTGGCTGCTAGATGTGGCTCAACGTTAAGAAACTGACAGTTGTAGATATCAGTCCGGTTATATACTAATTAGTTATCAGAGTTTCTTTTAAATATGATTTTATTTCTAGACTTAGATAGGCCACTATTATAATTTGAAAAACTTTATGAATTTATTTTATTCAAACTTGTAATTAAAATATTTGAAGACGCTAACGAATTCTTTTAACTATAATTTTGCCTTTGTTCTTATAATAAAATGTTGTTCGCTGTGTAATAAATTTTACTAAATATTTATAACTCTTTTATTGCAGTTACCGAGAAAGAAATACGGCTTTGGTAAGTCGTAAAACTAATTTTACCTTTTTTCTTAGCATTTCGATAAAATAGTTTAATTCTTTCGTAGTTGTTCCTTTATTGATTACGTAATTATAAAATATCAGTATTAACTAGTGTTTAAATTTAATTTTATATAAATCTGCCCTCTTTTACAGGCACAAAGGATTCCTAAAGGACTGTCCAAACGGCCTACTCACTGAGCAGGTAATTTAAACGATACGTATGGACCTGATTATTATATATATAATTTGTTTTATTTTAGATATGACAACACCCTTTGTTTATGTACTTGATGCACCACACTAACGGACGACTTTATATATAATATTATAATATATTATATATAAATATATTTATTTCTTTATTTGTCTAATGTACAATATCCACATAGTACTTACAACTCAACTTGTTTAAAATCAAAACAAAACAGAACGCCAAATGCCTAACAAACTTCCTCGGCATTGTAAACCGGCCTGTAGCAGCTTCCTAAGCCCATACCGCCTAAGTAATTTTGCGCTTTTCGCCATATTTTTAATGGAATTCCCTACTTGCGATTGTGTTTTCGAGCACATACAACCCGAGTATAGGTGCAACTAAACAGGCATCTGGGTGAGTTCGTTCCATCATAGACCTTATCAATGCTCCAGGCCTACGTAGTGGTCAAGAGCAGGTTCGTTTACTAAACAAAATAATCATACTAAGCACCTGTCTTTTTCAGTCTAATGAAAAACTCTGTGTTTCATACGTATTAAGCTTACAGTGTAAGCCGAAAAGTACCGGGTTATGTCAGGTTAAAAATAAAGTAAGGACATTGCTTGACTGTCGTGTCTTGGGCGGTGTGTGAAGATGGTGGCAATGCGATAATCACAAATATGTGTACAATGGCACTATTATATGATTGTTTATTTTGATATCGAGACTTTCGATCTCTACTCTGTATGAATTACATATATTGGTGATATGAGGAAGTTTGTAAATGAAGATTTTATTACTGAATATTTCTGTTACCTAGATAAATTAATTTAAATATATAATAGTTGCTTATAGTTTCATTCAAGTATTTAGTAATTATATTTTTCCAACTCAGTAATTGCGAAAAATGTCGTGCCTTTCCGGATTAGCTGCGTACCTTACCTTAGAAAGTAATCCTGTATTTTTTAATTAAATATCTGCTCATGTAGTGACCTACTATGTATGTATACGTACCCTGATGAACCCGGATCTAAAGTTATGAAACGTACTTTACATCACAAATAATACGAATGCAACACGTAGGGATCTTTATATGTTAATTGTATCCTTATATACTTATATTTCTCATTCGCAGGGCTTCATAAAGATCTACAAGCAGTTCTTTCCTCAAGGTGACCCTAGCAAGTTTGCCTCATTAGTCTTTCGAGTGTTCGACGAAAACAATGTAAGTGAACTCCATTTGTTTTTGTGTTAAGTTCCAAACAAGGTTGAGTTAAATGGTCTTTTTTTTTTCATTTGGAAATCCTCCTAGGATACCTCTCCGCCTCGAGGACAGCGGAAAAATGACTGATTTCTATTGGCTAAAGCCCTACGGTGGCCTTCTCGGGTGCACCAGTGGGAAGGTTGCGGGATCGACTTGCGCCAACTATTTTATTTGTTACTTTATATTGTGCTACTAAAAAGTTTCATGAAAACTATTAATTTGCGTATTTCGTCGTTACGACTGTGAACCTGTTTCTTTTTTAATTTGTTTGTTTCGAACCAAAGAAAAACAGAAAAACTTTAAAGTACTGTCAAGGTTAAAAGTAGAAGCAAAAGTTACAATATATATATTAAGTACACCCCCAATGTTTGAAACAAAAATTAGGGTACCTTTATTTATGTAACGTACATTACTTCAGTTGGACGTACCTCCAAAAATAACTCAAGTAAAAATAGTTTATTGATGATTTTATATGTTTGTTTTTATTAATTAACTTAATATGACTTTGTTACGATTTTCAGATTTAGTTGATTTTCTTTCAATATTTTAAATTATGCATAATTTGATGGGCAAACTTGTGCTTCATTTTCCTATCGTTTTTAATATTGTTTTTTAAGTATTTGTGATTTATAAGGAATGAAAATTAATAATCAGTAAGTATACGTAATATTAAGTATTAAAAAGAAATGTATTTAATTTTTATTGTCTGTGTTTATTGAACATGTAACACTATTTTGAATAGAAGTAATATGTATTTTAACACACATCAACTTATTGTTATTTCTTGACTAAGACTTTTATTCCTGACAGTGAGAAAAATTGTAAAAAAGCAGTCGTATATCTCGCACAATATTTATAGTAGGGTAAAACCGGAATAGATGCCGCAGTGGGATAGGTGCCTCGTTTCAAAAAAACCTAACTTCCCCAAATCGCAACAAAGAATAATTAATTTAAATAAGGAGTATAGACACCACTCATCAAAGTTCCTGTAGGGCTTCGTGTGAAATACGCGGTTAGGACAAACTAAACGCATTGTGCATGCGTTAATCTCCGCGACGAACACGACAAACGGTTCAAAATTTCAGACTCTTTCATCTTTGTATAGATGTTTTGAT
>NW_020653200.1:17585420-17647914 GCF_003589595.1 Hyposmocoma kahamanoa | reverse complement strand
TATACAATGTATTAAAGATTACAAATAAAACATTTTATTATGAAGTTTACTAATGTTATTCTAAAGGGCATCTATACTTCTTAGTATTTTCATCGTGTGGCGTCTATATCTGTAGGTAGGCATCTATCCTCAATAAAAATAGGTTTCCAAAAATCCAATTTATTCAAAATCTGTAAATGTGTAATGTAAAAGATTAAACTAGTTATACTCATAGGAATTATTCATGGTAAACTAATATTCTTTTTAAATTAGGAGGCCCTTTCAAAAAGTGTGGCATCTATCCCGGTTTTACTCTAGTCCGAAACAGCCAAATTAAAAAAGAAACGTACCTAGTCGTTTAACACCGTGGTCTGAATCGCGACGGTTCTAGAATAACGAAATACTCACAAATTTACAGTATGTATCACGCATTTATGCAAGTTGTTTACTACTCAAATAGCAGTCCTTTTCGACCATTGTACTTAACTACTTAACTAAGTATAACACACGTACTACTAATGTTTATTTGTTTAAGTTTTTGTTCAACGTGTGTTTATGATAGGTACGATACCCACGCTACATGGCAATTTTTATATTTTTAGGAAATATTAGTAACCGAATCATACTTACAATAATATGTTCACATTACCTATTTTAATATTAGATTGGACAAAAAATGCAAGCGATATAAAAATATAAATGAAAAAAACATTTTAAAACAAATAAATATCGAACTTTGTATTGGCCATGACAGAATGTCCCTTTCATAAAACTCCCTGGCTTTACTTATAAAATACAGCCCTAAGTGTCGTTTGATTGTCGGGCGAATACTGTGAATGAGGATGCATCTAACTGCGATAGTTTTAACGTGTTTTTGAAGATAAATACAAGTGTGATTGGGCATTATGATTATAAAATACTACACCTTTACTATTCACAAGTTCTGGGCGTTTCTCATTAATTATAAACTAAAACTTTTCCGCCTACACTTAAAATGCGCGCTAAAATAATTTTTTTTTTTTTATCTTACGTTGTTACCATTACATTTTGATATTAAATTTTAATATTAAAAGATTTTTTTCTTTAAAGTTATCTAGCAGCAAAAACCGCACGGAATCTTTGGCTAACCCATTATTTAAGTAAATATTCCTGGACGCTCAAATCGATTCTAATATATGTATTTATGTAGATGGAAACCTAAGTAAGTTTCTTGCCAGCTGACCTTATACTGGGTGGCCTAAAATTTACACCGGTCTAACATTTATATACGAAGACGTCATAACGACCAATTTAAAATTAACATTATTGCCGCGCAAAAATTTAACTAACGTTTTCTTACAAATAAGAGTAGAAATTGAGTTTTAGTTTGTAGTGGCTTAATACACGTGAAGTTAATTTATACAGACGGTATAATAGTTATAGGTACTGTTACAATTCTATATTTATAATTACTTAGTCTAAAATTTGCTTTTAAAGCATTGACTTTTTAAAGTCATAAATTGTAATTTTTTTCTTCGCGAACTTTTAAACAATTTAAAATATTGTTCGTGAAGAAATAAAAAATCACCAAAAGATTAAAAATAACGTCGCAATCTAATAATAAATTTAGAAATGGCACATTGCATGCTAGTTACATTAGCATAATGCCTCCAAACCAAATTTCAATTGATTTAGCGAAATTGCTTACAAAGTGGAATGATTTTGGTGACTACAATAGAAAATTTTCATAAATGCACAGAAATGTCTGCGAAAATCAATAGCTTAGATTTTCGCTGAGCTAATGTTTATTTTTTAGACAGGTCGTTACTACGTACTGCATATACAAAATATTTTTTTGGACCCAATGTAACCCGAAATATACAGATGTTGTTGGCTAATAACATTTATATACATATTTTAGGAAATGTTGTGAAATAAGGTGTAGGGCTCTTTGTCATTATTGATACCTAATTGTGCGCGTTATACAATGGCAGCATTTCAGGCAATTATTTAATATTCGTGAAACTACGACACTACATACTACATAGCCAGAAATTTTATTCCAAGTGCCAGGTGAATACGTGTCTCGCAAAAATCTGGACAACAGAGGCAGTTCTTGCAATAACGTAGTCTTTTAGGAATACATGTATTATATACATGATATTCAGCAACGGAATTCTGGGACACTTCCCAGAACACCCAGCCCAGAACCAATTTAGAAGAGATCATTTCCCAAATTGATCTTACACTGAGTCTGGGACCTGGGACCTCTGTGTCCAGCGTCCACAATGTAAACCGTTAGGCCACCAATATCGTCAACATATTATACTCGTATTTAGTTGATTTAGAGTTTTTATTATGCCCAATATTAGATTTTATATTATGCCCAACACCGGTTTGATCTCACTACGGTTGTGCTCAAAAACCAAATAGCTTTGAGACATTTTCAGCGGAAAATAGACCTAATCCCTGTAAAACAAAATGGCCGACAAAGACGGCATAATTTAGGCTCACCCGTCCGGTTCGGCCGAGCCCAAGTCATTAGTGTCCAATAGCTTTGATTATTGCCTCCCACTGTTATAGTATGTAGCGTTATTTATTTGATTACATCACTATTTTGTAATGACGTCTATATTATTAAACAGGACGGATCCATTGAATTCGAGGAGTTCATACGAGCACTGTCGGTGACGTCGCGTGGCAATCTCGATGAAAAATTACATTGTGAGTATACTTGCAAATGTCTATGTCCTCGTGGTTTAGACACAACCTCAATACTTTGACTACCAACACAGTCCTAATTTATCGCTCACATCTTCTATAATCCATGATAGGTGTTTTTACAGATTCATTCTAAAAGGTCAACTAAAATTTTAATATTTAGTTTATTTTGTATTTCATAAGTTGACTGTAATGACAGCCTACTCTATACTAATCCATCGATGCAAATTTCCAGGGGCCTTCAGGCTGTACGATGTGGACAACGACGGCTATATTACGAGGGACGAAATGTATAACATAGTCGACGCGATTTACCAAATGGTGGTATGTATCTTGTTACACCTAAATGAACTTACTTACCTAAATGAGATTGTTTTTAAATTTAAGCTTGTTGCGCTAGCTACATGTAAGTACACGAGTACGATACCAGCCTATTTATCTACAGTGATTCAATTTTCTCAATGTCACTCAGCAATCATCTTTTTTCCGAATGCACCCGAATATTAATTTCCATGCCCATTAATTATTAGGTTAAAATGTATAATAATTTGAATTTTGAACAAAGTACGTTATTGTTGTGTTGTTTTGATTTCCGTGTGATTTATACAAAGCTGTGGAACTATTTCCCAATTTTTTATAACATTTAGGTTCTCCATGTCAATCAGCAGGTTAATTATAACCGAACTTCAGTACAGAGTACTAAAAAAACCGACCTCAAAATTAATTCATCCCCTAGTTTACCCTGAGGGGTCGAATATTTTCTTCAAATTTAAATGAGACCATTTCTGAGGTACCCTCTTTCCAACAAAAAAGAATCATCAAAATCGGTTCACTAATGGCGGAGTTATCGCGTAACATACATACAAAAAAAACATATAGTCGAATTGTGAACCTCCTTAAAAATATAAAGTAAACGAAAGGAAAAGGAACTGATTTATCCTTTATATCATATTCCTTTAAAATATTCTTTACTGTTCCGATTGAAACACTACGTAGTACAGAAACGTGTTTTTGGACTTTTTGAAAATAACCATTGTTGTGTTTCTTGAATGTATCGGCTTCTTGGAAAAAATACAAGTACATGCTGTAAATTATCTGTCGTGTCTGTGACTTTAGCGACTTTTTTCCCATTGCATTGCATAATAAATAAAAAATGTAACAGCAACTCTATAATACTTCCGAGTCCACTGAAAGTGTCCGATCTGTACTAAAGGCAAAGGGCAAATGAATACAACCCGATCACAGCCGAAATACGAAGTTTGCCGAGTGACATTGCGAAAATAGAAGCACTGTATGCCCTCAATTTTAAAACGATTAAAAACTTTTTGATTTTGAACCAAACAGTAATTAGTTATTTGAGTTACGAAACTAAATGAAATGTTACTAAATTATTTTTTTTCCCCACAACACCATATATTTCTGTATCTATTCACACATAAATTTTCCCATATAAGCACATTAATTTATGTACCTATTAATTTACAATACCTACTATTACATAAAGTCATTCTAATAAGGTAAAGCATATAACGTGACATATGTAGCGTAAAGAAAAAAACAGTGGCAAACATGGATCTTCAATAAAAAATAATTAAGTATTACATGGCATCTCGCAAATTAACTTGTTTACCTATATTTCGCACTCTTGGTGTAGTAAGACCATATCTACAAAACTATACATATTTTCATGAGAGAAGTTTTTAAGATTCTAGTAACGAAATAAGTCGATAACTTTTTCATACATAATTTTTTCGTGTAAGAAAACCAAGCGTGTCACATTTATTATACAGTCAAGAGCACATCAAGCTTGACACGTCGGACTTCGGACCGTTCTTATTGCAAGCGGCGTAGAGTTAAAATTAAACCTTTAGTGCCACCTAAGCAGCACACCCATATCTAAATATATACTAAAAGGTATCTAATAGAATTTAATTCGATTGGATATTTTAAGAGTTCAAATTCCCTCAAGATATCTCGAAGAAAGTTTCTAGATAACTTAAAGTAAAAGTGGGCACAACTTTATTAGTAGATCACAAGAGTGCTTTGAGAAACTATCTGCAGGTAGTGTTAAGAGTGATTCTTATCTTTTTTCTCAAGTAACTCTTCTAGAATGAAGACCATTTGTAGAATGTAGACAGTTTTTATTTAGTCTTGTACACAGTTTTTAGATAATTTATAGTCTATGATAGTTTTTTTAGTAATCCTATTTTAAAACAAAAATACTAAAGCGTTACAAACATAAGACGCAATTCTCTTAATACTAATAGATTTCAAGTTTAATGGCTTACAAAATATAAACTATCAAAATTGCAACATGGCGAAATTAGATATAATATTTCTGACTTTTTCGATGTTTAATCGGTTAGAAAGCGCAAACTGAGGTGCGTCTTTAAATACATTGTGAAAAGTGACGTAAAACCTGCCATAAAAGTAATGCGTTCGCTAAATTTAATATTTATGTATTAAATATAAACTTAATAAAAATACAGTTATCGATTTTCGGTTTTAAATATTTATAGAAAGCTTAAATATACAAAATAACTCACAAAACAAACCATTTCCAAGAAGTTCTAGGCTTTTTCAAGGTAATTTTAACTTAGATTTACTTTTTAAAAAGAAAAGAATTTTTTCTCGTCTACTTCATAGTCATTTTTTTTAAATAAAAATGGCGATAAGAATTTAAAGCTTTTTCAAAACACAGTTGGGAGCATTTTATCTATAGCTTTATCTATAGAAAAACTTTACAATACAAAAAGATTATTTTTACTTGCTTTAGATTACTTGACCTTGTAGAAGAACTTACACTCCTATGAAGTTTTTATGATTGTCTACAAAACGCGATATTTCTAAGCGATTTTTTCTTTTGACAGTATTACAAAATCTTTATAAAGTTAAAGGAAATAGTGAGCGTATTATGCATAAAAAACTTTTCAAAACACTAGGTCAAAAAACAATTTAAAAAATCCAATTTGTCGCAAAAAAACGTTATTCTGTATAATTATATGGAATGTGTTATACAATGACTGAAAGGTGGATAAATTTCCTATCATATAAATATAAGGAATATTTTAATGACTTACCTAATTTATGTTGGAAGAAATAAAATTTTCATTAATAATTTGAGGTTTCACTGTATTCTATTGATAGACGGCACAACACACATACACAACATTGAAGTACAGTAGTTTACGCGCTCATTTGAATTGTTTTTATCATTTCACAACACAGAATTACTTCACAAGTTTATTTATTTGTCAACAAACAAATACCGGCCATGATCGGCCCGAGCGCGAATTACGACTATTGCATCCAGCGTTGCCAATTTGTGGGGAATTCCCCAAATTGTGGGGAGTTTCAACTAGATTGGGGATTTTGTGGGGATTGGCGCTATGTGAGTAAAATGTGAGGATTCTAACATTTTATCATTTTGTTTAATCTATCAATTGCTGATGCATCGCTAGTTCGATCGTTACTGTTAGACACACTGTGATGGACTATATCGACGTGTTTTTTAACATTGCACAACCCTCGTATTATTAACAAGCATCTTAAATAGAATTATTATTAGAGCACTTGGTTCTGAATTGTATCTTGGTTGTGAAATTACCAGTCCGTGCGTGTTGAGTTCGCGATTTTTTCTCGCGCTTAGGCCGGTCTCCGGTATGAAGCAAAACCAAATCAGCTATTGATAAACAAAGCCCAGCAGTTGGTACTTCCACACCACAACTTACCACTCGTCAACTTTAAATATTAAATATAGGTCGAAACTCATTGATTATTTCTAACGTTAACATAGTGTCACCAAATGCACAACAAATAATCAATTTACTTAATTTTGTAAGGCAAAGAAAAATGATTTTTTGGTCAGACTGATTACAGATTAATGTTGAATATAATTCATATTATAATTAATATAACTGCCTCCGTGGCCGAACGGTTACCATGCCGGACTGCCATGAAGAGGTCCCAGGTTCGATTCCCGGGGCGGAAGAAATATTTGTATGCCCTACATTTATTTCTGTCGTGAGTTTGGGTGTAATTTGAAGTTGTCTACGTGTGTGTCCATGGCCCCTGCGACACAGGGTTTCCCTAGTGCGGGGCTATGTTGAGTGTGTACGTTATTATTATTATTAAAATAAATAAACGAGTTAAGGTTATCCAATTTTATAATTAGCTTACTTTTTACATTCTGTTTACATTCACAGCAAACGTAGTAGATTATTACATTTTGAGTTTCTTAATTCTTTATTATATTCTTAAGAGATGTATTTCTAATAAATAATGAAAATTCGAGATGTGAGGAATTTGTGGGCCTTTGCTCTCCCCAAATTTCAGGATTTTAACCGTGATTTTTGGAGATTTTGAACAATTGGTGGAACATTGGCAACGCTGATTGTATCGAATGAAGTGATGTAATGACTTAATATCCAAGGTTCACCACCTCCACTAGATCTTTTAATATTCTTTACTTTATCCATTTTGCATGGACTCTTACAACGTCCAATAGAGTAAAAAAAAACCTAATTGAAGTATTTTTTTAAATAAAATCTACTGAAGACGTGCTATAACGTGTTTGTCAATAAGTACAAACACTACAGCCTATAAATTAAATATTTCTGAATAAACTTAAGAACACTAGTTTTTAGAGTATTAATAGACTTTACTGGATGTGTATAGAACAATTTTACTAAAAGTAATCAGTTGTTCTACAGATGAACTTAAAATAAGGACTGTAAGAGTAAATCTTAAGAGAGATTACACTTAATTAAGTTGTTTGGTATTAAGAAGGTGTTAAAATTTTGAACAATTTCTTTTTTCTAACACCATTTATACAGAACTATTATCTAAATCAATATCATATTAAGACTGTTTATAGATATAACAGTGTTAAGGCGTATAAAGTGTGCTCCTAAGCTTGACGTGCTCTTGATCCTCTACGTCTGATGACGTCACAAGCGCTATTTAGTGATGGGAAACCTTCGGCACTAAAGCGATTCGCTAAATCGAAGACGCGGACGCAGCACGTATTTAGAATAATGCGTTTTTGCCGGTCGAGAAGTACGAGTAATCGTACAGGTGTGACGTCATTCCGGTTCGGTTTCGAATACGACAGTTTGACGTTCGATTCGCTTATTGTGAATAAAAATTAAAAGAAATCGTAAGATATCTATTCGAAGCGGTCGACAACAGAACTATCGCAACGTTCTGAATCGACATGCTGAATCGAGAACTGTGTTGCATCAAGTGAACATCACAAATCATCAAAAAAAAAGAACCACACAATACCGCACCAACTAAAAGCCGCAATATATATTACGAATCATGCGGCACACACTCGTTTACGTATTTGTTTTCTCGAAATTCATTCAAAATGAAAATAATTTATTTTAAAATAAATATTATTCTGATTACAACATTACTCGACTGTGAAGGAAACGTCCCTGTTTATTCATAGCTGTGGTATTTTTACACTTTGAAATAGCACAATTAGGCATTTTTCTCGTTTTCGACGGTATTTAACTACGATAATGGCCGAGCGCGTTCTGACATAGACAACTGCGTGCAGTCAAGAGCATGTCAACCTTGACACTTTGTACTTTGGACCGTTCTTATCGTAAGCGGCATAGAGTTGGATTCAAATCTTAAGTGTCAAGCTTGACGTGCTCTTGACCCTATACATAAATGAAACTTTCTAAAGCGTAGCAGCGGCAACTATAAGCGTTTATTATATACATTATACACGCGAAGTAGGACACTTGAGGCGTCTATTTAGATATATGTCTGTGAGTTTGTATTGTTTAGCATTGTTGACGAATAAGCGTTTCTTCGTTAAACGAAGTTTACGATTTTATACAATAAGAAAGGTTACCGCTATTGTATATGGTATGAAACCACAGAACATTAAATACAGTAGAAGTGGTTAGTTGGCGTCGGAAGTGTGCCAACTATAGGTCTCGAAAGACCTATCGGAGCTCAGTCCACGATTTTCGCTTCGTATGGTATATTTGTGTCATTATTTCGTGCAAATTTTCTAAAATCCTAGAAAAATGCTTTATTGTTTTAGAGTGCAAGTATGATAGCCGCACCATAAATATTACCCATTGTGGTATTTTATATAATCGGAAAGTTAATAAATTTTCAATTTTCTGTTTATCGAAATATATTGTTTTGTTACAAAAAAGGAAAGTAAAGCTTATACCCCTGCAATATAGTCTCTTCTTTTTTAGAGAATTAAACTAATAACTCCAATTCGTCGTTGTTCAGCAATTGACCGATAGATGGCAGCATATTGATTGAAATTTCAATATAACGTCAAAACGTCGTGACTTGCACTAATTATTATGTATTGATGGTATTGAACTTTCAACCTTCTTTCAACGATATGCCAACAGGGTAAAGTTTAAATTATATTAACAATTCTCAGTTTGTTATTTCTTTTTAAATTTAAAGCTACGACGAATCAGTATCAAGATTTCGTAGCCTTCCGTGTATGAAACCATTTATCAGTATCATGTTACGTTATCTTTTTTAAATGTTAGTAAAGTAGACGATGTGGGCTGTATGAGAATGGAGTGAAGAAAACCATAGAAATGAACAGAAATACAGATGAAACGCAATAGCAAATACATATAATTCACGACACAGTCTGACAATCAATACATCAATAATAATTATAAAACAAAAACATACCAAGAAGAATAGAAATAAGCTAGGAGTTTTTTTACAGTTACATACAAATATAAAATAATATAGTTACGGTCACTTAATTATGATTAAAGTTTAATACACTAATTTATTTATCATGTTGTGTTCACATCTAGTTGGGTACATTTTTCTCATATCACAATCTTTCTGGTGAAATTACAGGCACACGGGACTTGTCAATTTACGTCTCAGGGTGTCGGGTGCAATGGCAGTGGCCCCTCAGTTATTTGAGATTTAAAGCTCTGAGTGGCACTGCAACTGTTATGAATAGGCGTATCGCTTACCATCAGGCACATAATTTGTTCGTCCCTTCATTTGGTGTTAAAAAAATTTGTCGAAACATTTTATGATTATATCGAAATTGTATGAAACTGCTAGAAAACTGAATTAGCAATTTATTGATTTTTCAGGGACAAACCCCGCAGCCTGAAGACGAGAATACACCTCAGAAGCGCGTTGACAAGATCTTTGACCAGATGGACAAGAATCACGACGATCGACTGACACTCGAAGAATTCCGCGAGGGTAGCAAAGCAGACCCGCGCATTGTCCAAGCGCTCTCGCTGGGTGGCGATTAATCCACGGTTATCCTCTCGCCGGACTTCACATTTACTTAAGAGAGCCAAAGTCGGAACACCGCCGCGCGTGTCACTTATTTCCTTGTTATTGTTGTAACATACATTAATGTATTACATAATGTAACTAAATTTAGATAACAATAAGTCCTGTTTTGAAAATCGCTTACGGCAAATAATCAAGTATAATAAAGTTATGTAACCGTTTATGCCATTAATAGATAATTATTTAATTTTGTCAACTATTTCACTTAACTTTTATACCAGCAAACATGTCCAAGCCAATTCTTTTACTTTTATGTTGAAATAAAAAATAGATTCCACGTGATAGTGCATCCCACCTTATAATAGTTGTAATAATAGTTCTAAGTATGTTTAATTAAGTTAACGCTCAAATACGGTTTACTGGTCACAACAGTGTGTAAAGTCAGTCGAAATTTACTAACAGCAAAGCTAGGTATGTTTTTAAAATTTTTGAACCATATCAGTGTTTTTCTAAAATAGCGTCCTGTCTCAAAAACATCTAATTCATCAGGAAATGGCTTAAAAAAACTGAGACATGTCTGCCGCGCAAAGTTGGCTTATCGTCGACCATCCCTATGTTGTCATGTAATTATTCTAACCAATGAAAAACTTGGAATCTTAATCACAACAAAATTTGGCATTTTTGAAATAAATCACAGTAATAAGTCAAAAAGTAAGCATTTTGGAATGCGACACTATATAATATTATTGAAAAGCAATGATATGGGGACCTGATGGGATCCGTAGACACGTATTAAAAGTGCTAATTAGGTGATTCAGCCACACGCGGCGGTTGTTTAAGGAGTATGTCTAAATACAACAATAACTATTTGCCAATATGAATACTGTGCAAAGAGCGAGGGTTTTATAAACTCAACACAAAACTTGTCAACTTTCTAATTCTTTCTTATATTCTATAACACATTTTTACTTATTTCTAACACATACGTTAACGACATAGTTTCAATTTCATTTTCATTAAAACACCTACTTCATGCTTTTAGGTTATCTTAGTTATCACCTTACTTTGGCTTTGCTTTTTTAAAAATTGCGTAGGTACCTACATATTTTGTAAGAGGTGTTTCTGCCCCTTTAGATAGATCTTATATTTTAACAGTCCTTTTTTCTATCTCCAAGAAATGTTTTACGAGATCAGACAAGAGTCTATCGAACCAAGCAGCCAATCCACCAGACCTTAATATTTACAGGATTGTTTCTTCTAAATGTAGTTGGTATAATGCTACGCAATTTTTCAAATCGACTTAGATAACGTAATTTTAATTACATTTTAATTACGCAACAATTGCATTTTTCGTAACTTGTGTCCACTTGCACTAAACTTAAATATGTCTTAAACCAATGCTTGCAATGCAAATGGCACTCTTAACATAGTGTTAAGAGTGTCTTATTAATTTAAGCGTTGGTTTAAGACGTACTTTAGTTATCTCTTCAATGCGGGGTATTAGGTCACCACCAAGCAAGGATCTAATTATGTTCATTGTAAAGGAAAGAAATTATCAATATTAAATGCTTATGGATTCCTCGCCATCCATTTCGTGTTGGCAAATTTATGATACGCTCTTTGAAAAGTGAATGTTGAAAATACGTTTTGCTACTGAGTTTGCTTATTCTATGTTGATCAGCTTAAGTTTACACAGCGGCTTATGCTTAGCCCGTCGATGACTGGGCGCCATCCGTGCGAGAGATGATCTTGGGCTTTTTGGCCAATTTATATTAAACTAATATTTGATAAATTCACTATGAATTTACTCGTATTATTTCACAGCATAGTTATATGGTTTGCAGTTAAGTAGATTTAAGTTTTTCTCATAATTCTATAATATGCTACGAACTTTATAAAACAACTCTACCTATATAGTAGGTACCATTAAAAAACCTATCGAAGCCTCGCGCAGCGTTAGAGTTCCATAGCGCTATATAGTGCTACTTTAATGTTGCCACAGTGCTACTTTACTGTTGCCACTGTGCTAATTTTAAATACCTGACATCACATTAAAATTGCGTACATCTCACACATAATTGCTGTAAACAATATGTATTTACTTAACGATAAATAAAATACTGCCCAACTAAATTGGATCATAATTTATGGAACAGGTGTCTAAAAAACTGCCCAAGCATTATTCCCTAGATTTAGTGGTAAAATCACTAAATGGGCAACACGTGGCTAATATCTGTTATACGCGCTATATGTATAGTTCTATGCAGCGCTAACATCACGGTGCACAAAGTTTTACACTAATGAAACTTATGAAGTGTAATACAAGCTTGTAATCAGTAGAACCTCTGCAATTACCTATATTCTACCACGCCCATGGTACAGAAGGTTGATATTAAAACAAAAAATAAATTTATATTCGAAAATGAAGTTTTGACGGGCATTCCTAACACTTGCATACACGTAAATTTCAAGCAAGTCTTAGAATACGTTTTTCATAATACTAATACATCATATTACTCAACACTCGATTTACTCTTTATTCATATTGTACTATACAGGATAAGGTGTCTGCAGCAGTACTACAGTATCTACATACGTATATTGGTTACTGAAAAGACGTTCACCAACACTATCTTTGCGTACTTAAAAGTGTACGATATTTGTGAGAATAACTCGTTACAACGTTATCTACTGTTATTGTTAATAATATTTAGGTTTTTAAGATAACGCCCCATTAAAATATTGGTATTTTGGGACAATACAAATCTTTTGGCGTAGGTACACGCGTTTTGGGTTTTTACAGCCCCTTACTGTTAAAAATGTTCTTGTTGTAATAATATGCAGATGGCATAGCCATCAAGTTAAATAAATACAATACTTGCAAGTTTAATGAACATCAAAAAGTCTTGGCTTATTAATAT
Source organism: Hyposmocoma kahamanoa (assembly GCF_003589595.1). Taxonomy (NCBI): domain Eukaryota; kingdom Metazoa; phylum Arthropoda; class Insecta; order Lepidoptera; family Cosmopterigidae; genus Hyposmocoma; species Hyposmocoma kahamanoa. The sequence continues at coordinate 17,635,048 of NW_020653200.1, read as the reverse complement.
TAATAATAATTCCATCTAGAAAGAAAAAAATCAGATAGCAATTTGGTGTGTAGTGATAAAATGTTTCACGAACGCGATTAAAATTATGGAATGAATGTAGGGAGATAAACTTTTAGCAAGATTTGTTGAAACATTGAGAAAAATGATGTGTAAAGCTCTCGTGCTGCTCTCTCGCCGAGATAAATTAAGAAATATACCTACCTATAAAATTTTCAGTAGTTACCTAATTTAAAAACACAAGTTTCTCATGTCTTAGAATAATCAAGTTGTAGATTACGTATCAGGATATTTCAATTTGAACTATACTTGCACCTTTTTCAATATGGCGTGGTCACTAAGTAGATAAGATACATTATAATTAGGTAGTTGTAAATATCTCAGTAATTTAATGATGTCCACGAAACATCACGGGGAATTGAGTGGACCGAAGCTTTGACCACGTCCTCGGCTCCCTGTTACATCTGCCGGTCCATCCGTGGCGTGGAATCCACCGTTGAAAAAGCATGCTATTCTTTATATCATCTTTGCCAAATATACAACTTTATCTATTTGTACAAGACTACTCTTTGGATAATATCGACTTACATTTCTCTCCATTCTTTTCGCAAATTCTGAAAATGTATATTTTGGAGGACTTTTGGATATTTCCGTTAGCTACTCTCGACATAATAATAATGTAGGATACTATTTTTAAAGTTAAAACTCTACTTATTCATAAGAATTCTATACTATAGCTGTACTTAATAAAAAGTAAAAATGTTATCTTTTGCTTAAATATTCTCTTACGATATTTATAATGGATTTGTAAATCTACTACAATAATATTTCTGCTATTCATTGTGAAGGTTCGACCTTTGTGGAAGCTCGACAATCGTAGTGTAATAGTTGTTTGAATCGCAAGTCAATTTGTGTGTTAAAAATATTGGTAGGCGTAATAAGCATTTTTCAAACGAACTAGAGTAGGAAATTGTTGCAGGCTGTGCATTTTGTCTAGACTTAAGTAGCAGAAAATGCGCATACTTTGTAATGTTGAGTTTGTGAGATGATACGGAGAAAAGAACAACTTTGCTTGTTATGTAGCTAAGCTAAAATGTGTAAAAATACTTTATTATTATATTATATATTTTGTTCCGTTGTAGGCAGCGTCAATTCATTAGATACTGATTTGTCAATAATGTTCTCATTCATACCTAACTTCTTCTTTCTAAATTTGTGAATTGTACAGTTACAATTCACAAAGTTAGAAATTTAGAAATGATACAGTTATCATCTGTAGTCAATCAATAACCACCCTATACATACGATATTACTTTAATAGAATAATGAAAAACCAGTTTTAATAAAATAGCCCTTACTTTTAAGTTAGGTACGTATTTAAAACCTATTTGTTATTTTGTGGTATGATATTAATTTTCGTGTTACACATTACATTTTTTGTATTTAATCATAGATATATATATTGAGTGTTGTAAGTTTCACGCCGTAACAAATTTATTGGGACGCCATCATCCGACCGATTGTTGTAGGTGAGAGTTGGATTAATATCCAGCGCGGTAATCCGCGCGACTGATAATTTCGCGCGACTGATAATTTCGCGCCTCTGAATATCTCAATAACTACACACTCCTTAGAGTTTACAGTGCCCCAGTATCATAACCTGACACGTATTACTCCCCGCACGCACGCTCTCACTTCATTCTGAGCGATCATTCGAAAGCAATGCGTAGGTACTGTAAGTTTGCATACTTACGTTTGCGCACTACGTTCGATTCGTATCAGTTCCAAATCCGAGAAATGACGGTCCGAAATGTCACATCATCATTTTATCTCTAGGTGTACAAGCGATATTCGTATTTTCTCGAATTCTAATCGGATTTAGTGCACAAGCAAAATACGAAGTGGGTCCGAGTTTTCTAGATTTGTATAGTTTCGGATTCGCAACGAATACTAATCGGGTGCAGTGCGGAAACGCGCTTATTCAATATAATTGTACGGGTGTTTTTGATAAAACATAAGCCACATAAAATTTGTATTTTAGTTATTGCTTTAACATATTTGAAAGGTTAAAATATTATATAAAATATTATAGTAGAATCGATCTGCAAAATTATTTCGGAAATATAGTTTGCTTTTTAAATTATTTTGTGGTTTGAAAGAAAAGTGACTGTATGAACAAAGTGCTTTGAACACGGTATTACCAGATTTGGGCACGGAATTGTAAACTAATTTTCATTTATTTGGCAAACATGTTGAGTGGAAGATGGAGCAGAAAAGAAGAAACGAAGCTAAAGAATAACCCGCTAAAAGCAAAGTTGCGAACTGCAACGTAAACAGTTAGAGGGATAAGTTTGTGGAAAACGCGTATATATAAAAATGTCAAAATAATAAAGATAAGCAAACATTTCAAAGTGAAAAAGAAAGCTACAAAATATCGAAAGAATGTATCAATAGTAGTGAACTATTTTTAAGGCTGAAGACAACATCTTAATGTAAACATCTTATGAAAAGTCTGCCAGTTCTTTAAGAAAATAAGTAGAAAGAAGGCAAATTTTATTCACCTATTTGTTTAACTTTACTTATTGTTAACATTTGAGTATTCGATTATCTTGCTGTAAAAGATTTACTTATTACACTTATTAATACACACGAATGTATGCCAGCTTCAAAAATTGTTTTTGTATTTACATCATACAAATTTATTTGGGCACGGTTTTATTAGACTTGAGCACGATATTATCAGACCAGTTTGATGATACCGCGTGTTCCTATTTTTTGGTAATTTTGCAACAGCTGCCTTCTGTATTTGTTTATGAAGATTATGCTGTACTATACGTGGAGCCAAATTACTTACCTACGACTATACATTTTGTTTTTATAAACCCAGCCTAGTTTAATTATAGGCCTCATTGCGTAGTATTATAACCCAACTCTCCCCTACACGTTCCTCATGTAGCCAGTATAAATTTGAGAAAGCGTTGTAATCCATTTGATTTTTTGCTATATAAAAGCCGGTCCCTAAAATCAGCGATGTTATATGTCTTATGTTTCAGTTTGTGGAAATCTGCACAAGCCTATAGTTGACTACGCAAAATCCGTACTTTGCGCGTGAGAATAAAAAACATGGAATGTGAGAATAACTCTTACGTATAGGTCTTAGACTATTTATCCTCTATGCTATACGTACGCATCACGTTTCACTCAATTTTGTATGACCGCAGCGTCCACTACAGATTCTGCATCGTCTGTCATAGGCTTGAAATTGCTAATACGTGGAAATATGTTTATAATAGTATTTTAAGTGTTTGTAAAACAATTCATTTTATTAATAGTGAATAACTATAATAAATTAAGTACATTCTTACGTATCTAATAATAACCCAACAAAAAATATTACATGTGTTAAACATAATGCTAAGTACTAATTTAAGGCTTGCCTAGAACCTAGTAACTATTGCTTACATTCCAATCTCCTTTGGTAGCGGACTAAGATAAAAGTATTTATTTAAATATATATGAATATCTATAAATACACATACGTACACGGTTAGGGGCCGGTATGCTTGAGTAATATCGGTCATGAAAGGTAAAGATGCAACAAATAACCAGTATATACAAATAAAAATCACATGAATTTAAAACAAGACTATATTTAGTTGTTCGAAGTGCAATATTAACCCAATCGTTTAACCTTCTAGGTACATATATTCCTGAAATTATCAATGGGTACCTAACGTCCTCATCAGTATCAGTCAGGTATCATCAGTATCAGTCAGGTAGGTGGTACCTAAGAATTACGTTAAGAACTACCTAGCACCTTATTTTATAAAACCGAATGATATTATACTTGTAAATAAAACCGCAACAATATAGTGGACAATGGCAGGATAGGCGCCTGCCGTATGCCTTGTTTCAGCGTCACACTGATCACGAATTAGTGACGTCTAAAGTTTTAGTTGATTCTGTAGCCAAAGTGCCTAAGTAAAATCGGTCGATTAAATAACCTAACCTTAGTACAGAGTAGGTAGTAAAAAACCGACCTCGAAAGTACGTGGAAGTACATATAATTACCAAATTTTATTGAAATCAGTTATCGGAAAGTGCGAAAACCCGGATTCATCCCCTAGTTTGCCACTGTATGGGACTTGACACAGGAGATAATAAAAATCGGTTCTCACTAAAAGTATATTCAGATAGAAAAACGCCTTGAATTGGAGAATAGCAAAATCAGCCCTTAAAATAATTGCTCCTTATAAAAATGAATTTTCATGCGTGAACAGCCAAGGGTGATTTTATTCAAAATTAAAGAGGACCACTATGGAGGTACCCTCTTTCCAACAAAAAACGAATCATGAAAATCGGTTCACAAATAACATACATAAAAAAAACAGTCGAATTGAGAACCCCTTCCTTTTTTTAAAGTCGGTTAAAAATATCACGACTTAGTCGATTCTAGTACCAAAATTCTAGAATAAGTTGCTCCTTTCTTTGTTCAAAAGATACAACATTATTTTTGACAAGGTCCAGGTTTCACAAGTCCAAATATGTAATTAATCACAAAATCCATTGAAGAATTATGCGATTTGTCTATTGACATTGTACCACTATACTGACCAGTTAGCGTTAGTTAGTTTTCGCAATTGTTACATGTAGGAAATGAAACTTTTTTTCGGATCTAAATCGGGTGTATTTGTTTTTTCAATTATAATGAAAAACAAAATAAGCGCGATTTAGTACCGGAAAATTTCATTCCTGTAAACTGGTGATAATCATTGACGTGAAAAGTACGGGAAACTGTCTAACGAAGCTGACAAATTAAGGACACTGCCAGGGATGCTCCAATTCGTTAAAGACGTTATGACCACATTCGAAACGAAGAGCAGGCAACACATACATCATAGTCGTTTTGCCAAATGCCGTGATCGCTCAAAAGATTCTTCATTCATCACATGAGAGGTCGTAGGTATAAAAACAGCCAGCGTCAAACTGTGTTTAAATTTAATACATGTTCAAAAATCAATATGATTATTTAATCAAAATCAGCTACAGGTCTCGATTTTACCTGTTTTTAGACGAATATTTGATTCAATGGAAACGACACCAATTTAAGGTTAATTTCGGAATTATTTAGATTTTATATTTTTAAATACTCCGAACTCACCGTATATTTTATCGCATTTAGCAACTAGACTAGGCTCAACTCACACTGGCGCAGAGTCAAAGGGTCACGTCGCGTCCTGTTTTTCAACTCCACCGCCAGGTGACGCGCCACGACGCGTAACGACCCTCGCATTAGTGCGCCGGAATCACAGATTCGCTCGATTCCGTAATTGCAAAACACAAATGTATATCTTAATAATTGGAACATATAGATGAATATGCCATAGGCGAAAAACATGACTCGTCGCGACGCTTCGACTCTGCGCCAGTGTGAGTCGAGCCTAGTCTAGTTGCTAAATGCGATAAAATATACGGTGAGTTCGGAGTATTTAAAAATATAAAATCTAAATAATTCCGAAGAATATAGGTGGTGCAATCTCAACTGTCTTTTTTCTTGCACGTATCAACAATAAATATTATTTTCTAAACACGATGTCAGTCGTTCTAGTTTTACGGAAATAGGCGAATATAATTATTATTGAGTAACTCTATAGTCAGAACTCTACTCAAAGCTCAAGTGAGGACTTGAGTATGATTTAAAGCACTAGAATTTATACTCAAGTCCTTGCAATGAAGGTCGTATTTCCAGTGCTTGAAATCATACTCAAGTCAGGGTTTCAGTATGACTCAAAGCACTAGAAATCATACCCAAGTCCTTGCCATTAGGGTCGTATTTCCAGTGCTTAAAATCATACTCAAGTCTGCTCAAATCCTGACTTGAGCATTGAGTAGAGTTCTGGAATATGACCCTAAGACACTGATGACAGTGGATGAGGCGACAAAGGTCTATCAGGGCCCTGATTTTAATTCAAATCGGAATCGATCCGATCGGGAGAGGCAATCAAAATCAAGCTGCAGGAGCGTAACGAGAAATGGTTCATGGTTTCTGATCTGCCTACATGTGGGAAACAGGCGTAGTGGTGTATGTACCTACATGTTAATTTTAAATCGGATGTTTTAATTAATTATATAATATCTAAACTTTGCCAAAGTTTTCATTTCTGTGGTTAAAAATTGAATAACTCCAAAGTTGGGAGTTTAGGAAAATACTGTACCATAAATTTTACTCTATCAAATATTTTGTAACTTACTTACATAATGACGCTGTGCTCCTGTCTGCAAGAACAAAGTAGTGCAAACGCAGAAGGCCAAGGGAAATGCAACAGAAGAACAAAAATTCGACTATCTATTGTACTCAGCAAATTTTAAATTATTAATCATTAAGATAAATCAGATAGTGAGCAAATGTGTGTCGTTTTACATTAAAATACGAACACAATTTTTTATTGGACATACTGAGTCTACGGGTTTTCAAAGGTCTTACTATCTTAAAATGGAAATTCAAAGAAAAAGTGAATTAGTAAAATATAGGTTTTAAATTGTACAATAAGCAACAAAGATTTTCATCTGAAAAAGTTTTGTAGACAGTCGTCTGATTTAAGACAGATTTTTGACCTACTGTGGACGCACTCCTGTTACAAAGCTTGTTGTTGAAAAAAAAATTACATTTGATAACAAAATATAAACAAGAACGGTAAAGACTAGTACAGGGTTAAGAGCACGTCAAGCTTGACACTTAAGATTTAAATCAACTCTATGCCGCTTACGATAAGAACGGTGCAAAGTACAAAGTGTCAAACTTGATGTGCTCTTGACTATACCTTTATAACACGCTTCAAATTTTTATGCCAACTAATCTACTCAGCGTTGTGAGGCCCACCTACTTTTTTCTTATTTCAAAACTATGTTCAAACGTTTAAATGTTCGCTGCCAAACCAATTTCAATATCTCTTCTTTTCAAACATAAAAACTAAATCCTCATACTATCTCTTTCTAAGTAATTATTATTTATTGTTTGCCTATTTTACTAGTTATTCCATTATTATTAACTTTTAATAAATAATAATAAACAAAGTTGAAATTTAATTTGTGTTTTCTTTAAGCCTAATATACGCAATAGGTAAATTGAGGTAGGTAAGTACGTTTTTCATAATTTTTAGTTCAGATTTTCCCAAGAATTTACATAAATGTATATCTTATATGTATAAGGTGCCCGTATCAAAGGCTTTTTGTTACATTTTGAACGATATTTCTCATACTTCTGTTTTCAAGATTGCCGAGGGCTGACTCGTCGCCTTGATGACATGAACCGTATGTTTACTAAGGTACCTAGGCAATTCTGTGTTATTATAGCGTCTAACAGATCCTCACGTTTTTGCGAAGCTGGTATGTGTGGCAGTTGCACACTACTGTTTGAAGTCTTTGTATCTTCAAAGTAAATGACACGAGAGCAGTGTGCATCCGTCGTTATTGATATGCCTATCCCGCCATTACCCGTTTTTTTATTTCATTCTGAACGTTTAATACGGGATTAAGGATTTTATATGCAGTAAAGTAGGTACGTTTTACGCTCTTTTATAATTACAATAAAATCCAGTTCAATTCATTCAGTGGTAAATTAATAATACCCGATGCGTACTTTTATATCCGGGGTTCAGTGAATTACTAAATTTTGATTGAATTACTAAAAGTTAAATCGGATTTATGTATTCCGCTTAGCCAGAGTGCTTTGTTTACATGAGCTAGCGCGCGATCTAAAGATCGCGAACGTATTTGGCTCGTTCGATTGGTGGGCAGCGCCCACACACCAATGTACTAAAATTAAAACAAGAGCATAAGATAAACCTTGTTTTAAATAATTTATTTACTATCACAACACTTGTAATAAATATATTTATACATAATGTTAGACAGAACACCCGAGATAATTTATTTTTAATAGATCGAAGGAAACACAAAAAAGTTAGAATTTACTGATCGTCAGATTATCAACAATTTTGAAATCTAAATAGCCATGTAGATATCAAAACTACCTTATTATTGGATTACAATAAAGGGTTTTTCAACAAGAACTTTGTTTTGTAAATCAAAATAAAACAATAAATTTAGATGACAATGATTCAAATTTTTATTGCATTAAAAAAAGTAAGATTTGGCAATAATTAATGAAAAATGATATCTGATAAATGTCCACCACGACCACAGTTACAGATATCGATTGGGTCTATTTCATTAACCACTTCACGAATTTTGAGTTTTAAGGCTATAAAAAGGTGTATTTAAGGTGATAAAAAACTTTGATGAAAGAATCGACATCTGTAACTGTGGTCGTGGTGGACATTTATCAGATATCTTTTTTCATTCATAATTGCCAAACCTTACTTTTTTTAATATAATAAAAATTTGATTGATTGTCATCTAAATTTATTGTTTTATTTCGACTTACAACACAAAATTCTTGTTGAAAAACCCTGTATAATGATTACTTTAATCATACCCAAAACAAAATGCCACACGTAGTAGATAAATTGTCAATCAAAGTATATATACATAAAAGAACGATAAATTATTTACCAACCATAAATATTACTATGAAAAAGTGGCTAAAAAGGCACTGCTTTTCGTAGATTGGGTACATCGACGTGAATGTAGTTCACGTTGGACACTGTCTTAGGAACTCAGAATCGAAATAAACTACAGTAACCGTCATGTCGTCCCTGAACATACGACAAACGTCAGACGTGAGGCTCAGCAAGTGAGCTAACCTCGAATGATCTACCCCATACTCGGTTCCCCCAATAGCGTGTCGTATTAGATGTGTAGCAGCATTCCTATCTTTAGGTTTTGATTTCAAACTCTCTTTTCTATGAGACAACAACTCTTTGATGTCACCAAGCTGAATATTTTTTTTAGGCAACTTCAGAGGATTAAAAAACACTTTTCCTTTCATGTGCTCACCAACGAGCTTCACAGCTTGCAGTGGCGTCAACATATCCCAGAGCCCATCAGATGCGATAATCAAAAATTTATCTTTTGGTGCCAGCCTATGATAGTAAATATCTGGTTTGGCTGACAGGTATGGTGGAGTTAAATAGTTTGCTGGTATGGCTTTTTGACCAATTAACGGTACAGCCAACTTTGACAAAATGTCTACAGGCCATTTGTATCGATAGTCACCCAGACTGCGCAGTGGAGCCAATTCGCCAAGTAATCTATCTCTTCTGATGACAGTTTTTCTTTCATTATCCGGATGTTCACTCCAAATTCTTTTCAACTCTTCTAAATTTTCAGAATTATGTTCTTGTGTTATCTTCTTTGCTATCCATTCTTTATCCTCGGTCATTGTTCCTAAAACTGCGTTACAATCGCCAACATTCGCGACGTGGAGGTGTGGTCCCTCTATATGGGTGACACATACAACAGCTCCTGACAGGGCTACAGATAATGTCTTAGGATTCACCTCGCCTGATAATTCGAAAGGTTCTACTACCTCCCTTGATATATCGCTATCCAAGCGCAATATACTTTGTTCCATGCTAGTTCTTACGTCATTCTTTTGTTTTGTTGTTACTCTGTTATGTACAAGATCTACTAAGTAACTTTTTAAACTATCTTCATAAATAATTTTTAAGTCTTGCACAATATCAACACGATCATTGAAACTTTCTAGTAGACTCTCCCGAGGTTCCTGTTTGGCGTATTTCTGAAGCAGATCTAGTGGAAGGAGGGCAGCTGCAATGTAGTTAAGCAGCCGCTTTGATATAACTTGCGCACAAGCAGGACCGCCATGACCATCATACACGCCAATCAACATTCCTGAAAAAAGGTTTGATCGAGTATAGTATAAGTTAATTCCGAGTTAAAACAAAAAAGTCGGTTAGTTGGTAGCAATGGACAGGTAACAATTAGATTTACCCTTATACAGCCTATACTATACATGGTACATCATTTTTAACTACATACTTATATTTACATATTATATTTATAATATATTATACATACTATACATGGTTTATAATATTGTTATAAAGGTCATCTCTACAATGACCTGATATGGATTCAATAACTTTATCATTCTTATCTTTAGAAATTGATCTCTACAATTTTACCATACATTAACTAGTGGATGTTTCTGAAATTTTTCGTCTTTTTTTTAATGTAAATTAGACGAACAGTGACATATGGATGGAGTGTTCGCGGTTTTCTAGTCGACCGAAGTGAAGATTGAAAATGAAGAAAGGCGAAGGTGGAACTAAACTGAGTTCCTCTGCACATTCTCCGAAATAGAAAACTACAACTAGGCCAATTTTCTGCAGTAATCGAAACTGTGAAGCTTCTGTAGTAAAAGCCTAGAGATGATCCTATATAAATGTTAAAAAAATATGAAATCAATGCCAACCCCTTCTTGTGTGTAAATGTAAAAAATAATTATTAAATCAATGCCAAGAGTTGTATCGAAAACAAGTATCATTTCCTATTATATTTTGTGATTGAAACATTTCTAATAGTATTTGCATGCCACATAATAGGTAAGTATATTAAAATATGGTGGAGGTGAAACAGCTGTACAATATGACCAGAGGATCATATAGTTGACAGCCATCATGAATGTGAATGTGGCAGTGGTATATTGGTTTGCATGTTTGGTCATTATAAAATAATAGCAAATATCAATACAATAATAAGTTGAAACTAGTTTACATATTCATTATTTCACATATAATAAATATAAAGCACCTAGTTCTTGGGTCCAGTTTCATTATATTTTATTTTGAAAAGTTACAATTTGCTATCTAGCATTTTTATCAAAGTTTTTTTTCGAATAATTATTGGATGTTAAATATGTATAAAGAAAAACCGAACTGTAATTATAATAAAAAAAATAGTTCGTAAATAAAACACTTCATTATTTAGTAACAATAGTATTTGTGAAAGAGTTCGCCCAGGCAAGTTCCGCCACCTTATCTCTTTCGGATGCCAAGCAGTAATGTCAACATTACTCCATTCTGATTTAAAGTATATGGGTACTAGTGAAATTACAAGGACATGAGACTGTCAACTTATGTCTCAGAGTGACAAGACGGGCGCAGTGACAGTACTCCTCAGATCTTTGCGATGTAAAACTCTGAATGGCACTGCAATTCCTATGCACAGCCATGTTGTTTACCACCAAGAGCACAACTTGCTTGTCCCATCATTTGTGATCATAAAAAAAATGCATTTAAAGATACACTTTCTTCTTCAGTTGTGCTGCATAATTTTGTTCTAACACAGTGTGCAGTGAAGTTTCAATGTATTTAAAGTGATCTTACCAGTTGTCATCTTACATATAGCCTCACTTCGTGTGTCTTCAATAGGGTCATTGGAAGCCAACTGATTTGAGTCAAAAGACTTGACTGAGCCGGATGAGAGTTCTTGGTTAAATTCATTTTTTCGGAGAGTAGCTGTGACCTGGAATTTAAAAAATTTAAGTTTTCTTTACAATAATTATACTTACAGGGTGGCCCGGAACTGATGGACAAAACAGAGGTATGGTTCAGTATTTCCAATGGATTTAATGAAACATTGTGGTCCGGAAATGTATGGTTCAAAAGTTATTCAATGTATTATGTTTTTTTTTAGAAAAATCGCCAAGTGCAACACTAAACAAAATCATAAAAAAATATCCATGTGGAGTTTTGAAGTATTTTTTTAAGTTTTTGAGGTACGTATCTTTTCAACATAACTCTTTTCATAAAATGTGCTAACATATGAGAATTGCAAATAGCTCTTTGATAAACAATTTTCAAAAAAAATAAACCTTTGTTTTCAAGAGAAGCTCACTAAAATAAAATGTACTATGGAACAGTGCCCCTGTAGCAGAAAAACTAGTGCATTTCATGCAGATTCTAAAGATGTTTATACATGGTATTTATTTGTACAGTTACATTTATTTTAACTTTTTTGTAAAAGTTGTAAGTTTTTTACATACATAATCACAATTTTACACAATAATAGGACTATATTACAAACATCACAAACAACTACATCCATGACTTTTCACAGAACATAATAAATTTACTAAAAAGGAACTTAAGTTTTTGATGTACTATCTTACACTTTTTGCATCTGCATTTGGTAATCCTTCCCCACTACCCTAATCTTCTATTGTCACTACACAAAGTTATCACTTATTAAAGCGATGTAAATACGTTTATTTTTGTACCAAAGTAAAATCGAAATCATTAAAAAACATTGAACAAAATTTGTTGTTTATTATGTTAATTACTAGGTCTACTGTATCTCTAGAAAATGATCAAACTATCCACAAAGCACTTCTGAAACTCATCTGGACCTTACAATATTGAGCTTTGAGGAAACTGCTAGCCAGTCAAACATTGAAATTCTGCAACGATACCAAACGGTATAAAACAGTATTCTTAAATCAAATAAAAAATGCTCCATGATTCATTACAATACATGAGATCCATGAATATCTTGAAATGTTTTTCAATTATTAAGAAAAGAACTTGGGTAACTAAGTTCTACAAAGAAAGAATAGCCACTCATACTAAAACTCTGGCTAGCTCCTTGTGTGTACTACCATGGAAGAGAAGATTGAAGCGTAAAAACAGAGTTGAATAGTTTTCCACATAAATGCAACCCAACATTGGAAGGGTATACCTAATATGCCAAAATATATCAAAAAATTAACTGTTTATGGTGTTACATAAAACTGATTGCATGTTGGCAAAGAAAAATGATATTAGTATTACAGTCCTGCAAGGTTGTTAATAGTTTCTAATAAATAAAACCCTGTATACCTATTTCATCAGTGTCCCAAAAATAATTTTTAAATTGCCAGCTTATTAATGAGATTGAAAGTTTTAATATTATATTATATTATTTTAGAACAGGTACAAAAGCAGTCAGTCAATTTGTGTCATATATGAGACACCAGTAACACGTAGAAAATATAATTTTACATAAATTAAATTAGGAAATTTCCAAATTGTCAAGGAACACAGATTATTGGATCATCATCAACATCATTTCAGCCGAAAGACACTAAAGATGCGTAATGATTACCACAACAACCAGTGTTGCCACGCAACTAGTAATATCTACTTTTGTTTCTAAAATGAAAATGATTTTTAAAATATACTTTCGTTTTAGATCTAGATTTCGTTTTCGTTATTTCTCCGTTCATCACAAGGGAAAACTTAAAAATATTCACACCGAGTTTTAGTATAACTAGACACTCTGTTTCTCTTCTTATCCATTTTTAAATACTACAAAGTTATAGGCTAATGCAAACACAAAAATAATTGGGATATTAAGTCAATATATTATTTGTGCCACAAGTTTACATAGGGAGAAAAATTTTGTTACTTAAACAATAATAATACTTGTAGTATCTTTCAAAGCGGATTTCTCTATTCATCCAAAAACACTTACTTCTTGCGGTGTGAGGAGAACTGAAAGGTCATCCTTTTGTGCATGTGCTCTGGGTGCAGAAAAATGAAGAGGGCGAGCACATGTGGATACAATTCCTAGGGAATTTCCATACCCTGCTTGTTGAATAGCACACCAGTGCTTTAGCAGTTTATGTCTTAAACTAAGGTCTAATTTTAGGTAAGTTTTCAGAAGTAGTTTTACAGAGGAGCAATTCATATTTACGAGATAGAGCCGGGCATGTTATGCAATGCAATCGGTTTATTTTTCCATACAGAAATGATGTTAAGAATCCACGTATTATGTTAAATTTAATTAAGATAATTTATTAAAAAACTTCACTAGCACAGTCGTCATTAATTCATGCACGTATCCCAAATTTAAATTTTTTATTTGGAAATTTTTGGATATTTGAAGTTTATTTTTTATTTTGTACATAGAGTATAAGTAACCATAGAGTAAATATTTTCACAGCATAGAAATGATAGGTATCCTGTGCGTGCGACTGAAATATTGTGCCGGAGCCGCAGATCACAAGCGTCCCATTGATCAGCGATCATGTTGACCATGTTAGCCAACATGTTTTAATTTTATTCATCATAAAACGGCGGGCGAGTAGTGCAATTAGAGATGGGTCATGGATAAAATAGATATATATATATATATAATAAATATATATAATGGAGATAAATACCCAGGATAAATATCCACTTTTACTCGATATTTATCCAAAAATGTGGATAAATATTTTTAATCGTGGTTTATTATTTATTCTTAGTAACACAAAGTATATTTTTAAAACACTTTGGGTACCTACTCATTTATAAACATTTATTTTTTATATCATGTGTTTTAATTAATAGATTCTGCGTGTGAACTGTGAAAGAGAATCCTTAGGTTATTTCAAATCCCAACATGACTTTATTTAGTACGCAGTAGACCCCAAGAACATAAAGTTGGCTCGCACTTTATTAACGCAGGATAGGTCAGCTCAAGAGTTATAGTTAATTTGATAACTTTCTATCAATCGAAAATTCTATACCACTCGATTCGAAAAAGTAGGTACTAAAACGGTATTATTACATTAATGAATGGCAAAAATTTAATTATTTAATAAAAAATGAATTCTAATGAATTTTATTATAAAAAATACACAATAATAATTATTACTGTTTTAAGATAAATAGTCAATGAAAATGAATATTTATCCTTAGACGAATATTTATCGGGTAAAAACCCATCTCTAGGTGCAATATCGACCTGCAATACAGAAGAAGGATTATAAAATAGAATGTGTTACATTTAGAATATAACAGCCAGGATAGCGAGTAGTGTGACCTTGAATTCTCATGGTCATAGACAATTTCGAAATGCCACAACATTCATTTCAATTCGTCGTTGTCTGTGCTGTCTCATAGAGGATGGAAAAAAAATAAAGGAAGTCTATCTTCTTCGCATCGCAATGTATAAACGAGTTGACATATTACAATACAAATTTTGTGAAATTGACAATGTTTATCTATAAACTCAGTGTTTCTTCTTCAGCTAACGAATCCCTAAAACTGTTATTATTGTGTTGAATAGAGTGATTTTTTGCAGACACCATTAAGAAGGTAAAAATTGGTATCTCATGTAGACCTAGCCGTTGCAGCGTTATTAGGTGGTCCCCAATATGTTTTCTGGTGATTTTACTCGCTTAGGGACAGTTTATTGTTTTATTTGTAGACGAGTGGGCATGCCCGAAAGATGCCGTCAACGTCGCGGTCGCGCGGCTCCGGTCGCGGGCCGGACGGTGCGCCACGGACCCAAGTCCTAGCACCTATGTCGGAGCGTCAGCAGCTGCAGCTGGTGATGCAAATATCAACACAGGACGTCCCTTCAGGTAACCAATTATTTAAACTTTGTTACTACATTTTGTGTCTGAGCAAAATACAATTTCCCGCCCTTTCCATATCCAGCGGGTGAAGAGAGGAAGAAGTCTAGGCAACAGCGCAATCTACGCGGAGAGACATCTCTCCATGTTGCAGCTATAAAGGGAGATCATGAGCAGGTCAAGAAACTTCTAGATCAAGGCCAGAATCCAGATGTACCTGACTTTGCTGGTAAATTAACACTACATTGTTATTTCTTAGCTTTCAATGTAAATATTTAAGTCTTATAATAGGAATAAGAATTTTCATAGAGTGCAGTTAACAATGAGGACTGCCATTCTGCCCCCGAACCAAAGAAATGCACAACTGCTGTATAAAGTACGCATAGTTGTGCCTTTTTTCATTACGAGGGCAGCATTGTCAATGTTACCATAGGTTTAGGGTGTTGGTCACTGTAGTTAACAATATCAAAATTGTGATCGAATGAGTAAGAGAATTATGATGGCTCTTGTTGCTTTTACACTCTACACTTAAGAATATTTGTTCCACAGCCTGGGCATTAGAGACCCTATGTTCTTATTTGAAATTAAGTAAGAGCCTACCACATCTCCATGATGCGTTAACCTTAATTTTTTTTTGTTTATACTCAACAACAAACTCATATTTTTCAAGTGGATACATTGGCTCAATTTCTATTGTGGTGGAATGGAATGGAAGCAAATTTTCGTCAGAATATTGTTGCATAATGAACTTTACGGTCAATTGTGTAACAAACAAAGTAGATACGCGCCAAAATCTTCCATGGAATTCTCGTGCAATCCATGGAAGATTTTAATTCATATCTAGTTTGTATGTTTCCAACTGACCATTATGCTATGTACAATATCATTACAAAAAAACGTTTCTAGTCCGCAATATAGATTGAGCTTTAAATGCTTAATTGTGCAGTTTTAAACAGCAAAGAAATTAATTGATACTACTGCATGGAATTGATTACAAGTACATCCTATTTTCTAGCAAGCAAGATTTATTAGTCCTAATAAATATCTGATTATTTTCACATGTTGTTTGATCCATGACACAGGTTTTTTTTTACCTAGCTTGGACACCAGTCTCCCATTTTAGCATTGTTTAAATCTATATCTGTATATGCTGCCATTGTAGTATTTGTAAGCTATGGGGAGAAAATAAAAAAATAAATAAATGTTGAAATTTATAAATAAAAAATCCCTTTCTAAACTAGACTGCTTAATTCTACTACTGCTGTAACAGGGTTACAGTTTTAAAACTGCACAATCTTAATATACCTTGATGAACACAACAAAAACCAATTCATAGTCCTTTTCACTTTTAATATTTATATAAGTCATATTGCCAAATTTCATACAAATTTTACAATAGTTATTGCTTTCTATGAAGTAATTTTCACAACATGTTAAACTTTCAAACAACCCTTCCAATCAATGGAGTGGTGACATTGCTGTGATTGAATGACAGAACTCGAAGCTTCTGTGAAGTGCACATGTGCATTGTGGAATGATTGCTTACATCCTGTGCATGAAGATTGAGGAGCTAGAAATCATGGCTATTTAAAAAATACACACAATAGTTGGCCTATCGATGTTGTATACAAACACAAAGTTAGCAGTATCTGATATTTTGTGAACTGTAATATCAGGATTGACCAGAACCTTTAGAGAGAAGATTATGAAAGTATCTATGGGAAATATTGAGGAATTTGTTCTATTGAATAAACTAATTATATAGTTTAAATATAAAATGCAGCTGTCTTAATTAAAAAAAAAAAAACAGCTATGTTTAATATATATCATTATTAGAAGCAGTAATAGGACCTAATTGGATTGTGCTACTTGATATCTCAAAGAATATTTCATTTATGTCTTGACAGTTGAGTTTATAATCAACATGATCTACATTCTATAGCCAAAATATATTTCAGGGTGGACTCCACTCCATGAAGCTTGCAGCTTCGGCTTCATGGATGTTGCTGAAGTTCTAGTTAAAGGTGGGGCAAATGTGAATGCAAAAGGTTTAGATGATGACACACCACTGCACGATGCTACCACCTCAGGCAATTTGATATTAGTCAAGTTTCTTATAGAAAATGGAGCCGAACCCTTTGCTAAGAACACAAAAGGAAAAATGCCTATAGATTATGCAGAACAACACATACTGGAATATCTTGAATCTCTTAGAGGTAAGCTGGCCCGATTCAATCTGTGTCAAACTTTAATCAGGTGCCTAACATTCTGCTAACTTCTAATACATTTTTGGGGCAGTTATAATGGTTCCATTTATATACATTTATATATAATGAAACAATATTTTTCTAAAAATACTTTCTGTGTAAATCTGTATTAAATGAATTGTTATTTTCGTTGTGTAACTCCAGTGGACACAATGATGTTAATATCTTCTGATTATTATACATCATGCAGTGCTGGTGATTCATTTATGATATTTATTTGTTTAGGCAATGCAATTAAAAGATATTAATCATATTTTATACAGTCAGCCAATTTTAGTTAATATATATCTGAAACACAATTTAGCTTCTTCTGGTATTGCTGGTAAGTCATGCATGTATAGCAACACCCACCGGCTTACTAACTCTTACTAACTACACCTATTTATTTATTTTGTCGTAAGTGCTTGGTTTTCATGATTTTAACAATTAAAGTTGTTTTTCCCTCAATCAAGTGCTGAGCCTTTGCATGCGAGTTAACATTTTTTTCTTAGTCCATGTACTCAATAATTGTAAATAACTTCAAAAAGACAGAGAATAAGGTCTGTGTACCTATAGTGACCGTCCACAATTAATTTCACTAGTACATCTTTCTAACTAATATTTTGGAA
Source organism: Hyposmocoma kahamanoa (assembly GCF_003589595.1). Classification (NCBI taxonomy): domain Eukaryota; kingdom Metazoa; phylum Arthropoda; class Insecta; order Lepidoptera; family Cosmopterigidae; genus Hyposmocoma; species Hyposmocoma kahamanoa. The sequence continues at coordinate 17,616,869 of NW_020653200.1, read as the reverse complement.
ACCAGTCACTTACAGCAGTTCTGTCACATAAAAAATCCAGGCAATCATTGCGAACATGTTGACTAACATGCCAGTTAACATGTTGGCAAACATGTCAGAGCATGTGTCCACCACTCAAGTTTCCAAGTTAGTGAACATGTTCGTCAAAATGTTGGCCAACTCATTTGCGCCTATAACAACACCTATAATTTGTGGAGTAAATAAAATACGTGAATTAGGATTTTGGCGGTCTGCATTTAATATTAATTTAGTTTCTTATTTATTTTCCTTCATAAAAAAAGTCAGAAATACTGCCTGCCATAAATGGCTGTTATTTCTGTCTCTATTTCAATAAAGTTAACTATGTCTTATTAAATTTGGGTATCACATTTGATGCCGAAAGCCAGGCCAAGCCATCGCTTTGGATGGCCAGACATCCGAAAACGGGCCACTGTCTTGTAGCTGCTTATCGATAGCGATCGAAATCATTGCAACTTACTACAAAATCGTCTACAAGTAGGTACTTTGCATTTTGGATTATTGGCTATTCTATTTTAGGACTTATGTACAGATTAAAAATATATTCCGCTCGCGTCGCCCCGCTTTTTCCCGTAGCAACTCGAAATATTATGTCCATCTACGTGGTCGAGCTGCTTTACCGTCTTCCCTCAATTAATCTAGCGCTACCCCTAACTTCCTGTGTAGATGTAGGTACTGTACCTATATAGAATGTTGATTAGGTCAATTTATTCGGCGACATCATTCATCGAGTAGTCTATATTATAAGTAATATTCATCAATACGAATACCTATTTACTTTAAGAATCATAAATTGATATGATCTGTGATAAAATGGTTGCGACCTAGGTGTATGAAGGGTGTATGTATGAAACAGTTGATATTAAATTCCCAATTGGAAAAGGAACCGCTTGTAAAAGCACGCACATTTTTAGATACAAACGTGTACGTGGTTTGTTTACGTATACTCGCGGTAGAGATGGGATGTGTAGCTGGTCCTTTGGGAATACACTAGTGGAGCGTGGCTGTGAGCGTGACCTTCAATTTCAATAGTTTAGCTTGATGGAGACATTATCCATGCGCATAGGTTGTGATAATGTGTATTGCACTCATCTTTTATTTTATTAATGTTTATCTGTAATCTTTACACGAGGTTCTTGGGGAGTGAATTTTCAGTAAGTGCATGTACTTATAAAGTTTTCTGTGATACTGGCACCGGAATTCCCAAATCTGCCAAACTTTGCCACATTTAATGTAACTTATCAGGTTCTGCAGCAATGAATATGAATAAAAATTAAATCTGCCCAAATGATAGACATCTGCCACAAATGGTCATACTATCCTCAATATCTACATCTACAATGTGACATTGACATTGACAAGGAGTCTCTTGTCAAAACGTTCCTTTGTAACTTTCATTATCCCTCATTGAAAATATTGTCTAAATATTTTTGACAAATTGTTCTAGTTTTTGCTTTATATATATTACTGTTTGATTATTTCGTTTAGTATTTTATAGCTTTAGTGTTTTATGTGTGTACTTCAAAATAACCAAACACTTCAGGTACGTAAACATTCAATCATGCTTAATATGAAACGTACGTACAAGAACGTTACGTTATTTATGGTCGAACTGAATCAATTGCGTTGTGTTCTTGCATCTATTCTAAAATACAATGTTTTACATTTTTATATACCCGACTTCTAAAAATATACAAAAATATATTGATAACTAGGCATAAACTAAAACGCAAAATTATACTAGCAAAGTCCAGGAACGGCTCTTCGTCGTTATTGGGGCAGCTTTCGCTATCCTTCTGTCATGTGCGTTTTTTCCAAAAACTGGTTACCGGAATGTCGATTGCCTACTGAATCGGAACAGTCGTTTTTTTTTTCAGAATTCCATGAAATTTCTTTACTTTTTCCGTAGTTTTAGACTTGCGTGCGCAAAATTCTACAATTTAGTAATAATAAATAAACTTCACATGGTGATCATTGACCTCAATTATCTTAGGTTGAGGAACGGCCGAGAAATATCGTTCAAGAAATATAGATTGTACAATTTAAGTGCATGCTAAAGGAGCTTCACTCGCTACGCTCGCATTCACAAAACTAAAAAGTCCATTACGGATCGTCAATAGAAAAAGAAAGTTAGATTTTTCAAAATGAGCCTGTCATACTGTTATTGAAATTAAGTTGTAACTCAACGCTATGTATTATACATAGTTGCAACTAGCTGCAAAACGTATTTGCTTAGAAACAAGATGTCGTTAAAACCAATTTGCGTAAGTTGTAGTATGAACGACGTAATACGCAGGCTACACCGAGAAAGAAGCTAAGCTAACTTAGCTTTCCTCAGCTCACGTAGTTGCATGCAAAGCTAAGCTAAGAAAATACGTAAGTAGCGAGTAAGTAGTGACGTGCTACACTTTGGATATTTGCGGGGGTGAAGGGCGGCAGAAGGACGACATATTTTACAAAGCTTAGCAGGATGGGTATTATATATAGATAGTTTAGTTAGATTAGTTTGCTGTGTGAACCGAAGTATGAATAGATGCTCCGACTATGTGAGCTAAGCTAAGTTAGCTTAGCTTCGTTCGCGGTGTGACCTGCGCATAAGGCTCAACTTGCAAATGGGAGTCTTGACAGTTTGTGTTCATCTCGGAAAAACTAACTAGAGTTGAAAAAATACACGCGACCTATCGGAACCGCTGTCGCCAAAACGCACACAAACTAAATACACACTACCAATTCTTTGTAATGATTGGTCATTTCTCGGTCATATCATTGGTCGGTTTCTAATTTAAAAAGATGGACGTAACAAATTTTGGATTGTTAATATTATTTAAACTTTACCCAGTCGCTAATATCGTTGAAAGTTCAATACCTTTTGTTGCAAGTTACGACATTTTGATTTTATGTTGAAATTTTATTCAATGCGCTGTCATCTTGCGGTCAGTAACTGGACTACGACGATCGATTAACATCTGAATCAATTCGATAAACAAAACTGAAAATTTATTATGTAATAATCAATGGTAATAATAAGACTTACCCATGATATATGAAATACTATTAGCGTAATATTTTTGGAGCGGCTATCAAAATAGCGCAACAAGGCATTTTTCTGTAATTTTAGAGAATTTGCGCGAAAGACCATCATACAAAGCGAAAATAGCGGAGTGAGTTGAAGTAGGTCTTTTGAGACCTAATCCATGGTAGGTCTCAAAAGGCCTCCTTGAGCTCAGTGCACGCGTTCGACGCTAACTGACCACCTACTGTATTTATTGTTCAGTGGTGTTCCCATCGGCAATAAGTGTGGTGTACACTCTATAGTGTCACCATACTTATTGCCGCGGTATTTGTATGAGCTACTGAGAAAAAAACAATGCCCATGCAATAAGAGCTAAAAGGGTCGTTAAAGTCTGCTCGCCCGACGACGATAACGCGCAGTCTTTTTTTCGCACTTATTATATGGATTTAAAGCTTATTCTAACCGGCTTAATGCGATTTCATGCCCATAAGTGTAGTAACTTATAGCCGGAGTTTAGATGTGACTGTTGGCTGACTACGAAATTATATTACTTGTAAGTCGGTACTGTGAAAGTGCTCAATTGTTAATAAAAACAAACTAAATATATAAAACAGTAAATGTATCCGTAACGCTTTGTAGGTATAATTAATGCATGCATCGAAAGTAGCATAATATGTTTATATTCGTATAGCAAAAACATTTGGAAAATTAAGTACGTCACGATTTCATCGATCTTTTATTTCGACTCTACATAGCTGCGTAAAATGAAACGTAGCGTCATGGGGCGGGGCGTGTTGCTGTCGCCGTGATGGCCGCTTGCAACGCCAACTTCGTGGCGGTCTACCAGGCCGATTTACTGTAATTTTATAGTGAAAATTTTCGTAAACGCCGAGTAAATATTATAAATAGTGTCCTATATTGTGAAATGCAAAGGAGAGCGCTCTCGCACAACAAAGGCGAGTTTAATCATCGTTAACTTTGGTCTTTAAAACAGATTTATTTAATGCACGCCGCAAAAGGAGATCGTGCTAGACTCTTTTGCGTAAACCACTATATATGATGACCTGTTTGGCGTGACGACATGATTAGAATAGTGCATTAGTTATCTTTCCTTTGTTTTTGTGATTTAGTATCCAACCTTCGATCTCTCGCTTTCAAAGGTAAACCTGTTATTTTCTCGGTGCGGATTGCTTGCCAATCCCCTTTGCACAGCTGAGTGAAACGTCAAGCTTCTTTACCATGACAATCGTGAAGATAAAGTCACGATCATCTTAATAGGCAACAAGAATAGTGTATAATTGCTTAGTGATCACCTAACTGCTCTTTGCACGGTAAATTGCATACGTTTGTACTGCTCATGGTATTTTTTTAAACTCTTTGGCAACCGCACCCTTACCAGCTTTTTCACCTCCATTAAAAGTCACGCCGTCTCATGCTAGGGCACGCTGTGCGTCACAACAGATTCAATGGGGCACCCTGACAAAAAATTATATTAATCCACCGTATTTGGACATATTTGTAGGTATGGTCCTTTCCAGTATATAAGCAGTGCGGCATGAACGAGAATTTAGTAGACGCAGCCCAAAATTGGAGTGTTATGTTGATTCTGATTAATAACAAAATAAAAATATAGATTCAAATACATTCAGGTTTGGAATTTATTATTGTGTGTTACAATAAATGCACAGTTGCGTTTCATTATTGTTGACAGGAGAGGATACATTTTTATACATATTAAACAAGAATGTCTTATAAAAATTTTCTACTGTGTAACACTTTTTTGACACTTTTGTTATTTGTTTTGTATCAGCTATTTGTATTTCATACAATAGTTTTATGTGGTATACTTTACTTTAGTTGTTGTTTTGTGGTTCAATATGTTTTCTCATTCTACACATTTAATGTTCATATCAGCTAAAATGTTTTGTCAACCCCCTATAAATAAATCGAGTAATAATTCATATCACGTCTATGGAGAGTCTAGTGTACTAGACTCTACATTCTGTATACTCCTTACTGTGTACTCTATGTACTGGACTCTCTATTAGGCCTAGGATTCTTACATAGAGAACAAAAGATTATGTAGCAAGGGCTATCTGGAATCTGCCTTCTATATAATAAACTTTATAAATATGAATTAAAAAATGATGTTATTAATTAGGTTATAATGCTTGTAATAGAAAAAGTAAAATGATAGATAGTAGGTGTAGTTTAATTTGGTAGACTCTCCTGTGAAAAATATTTGTCAACTGTTCATGATTGTCTACTAACACTATTAACTCCAGTCTTAACCATTAACTGTTTGACATGGGCTGCGCAAATAAATTGACTAGAATAATTAGCAGTAGCCTCGTCATTGTGCCAGTTAACGAGAAATTATAGTGAGTCTGCCTTACCATTCAAAAGTGCCTTGCAACTCCAATTTATAAATAGGATCTAAAATTACTTTTGTCAGTTGGTAATAGTCTTGTGTTGTTAAGTTTATTTTAAACTACTACAGTATTGTTTTTTTTAAATGTCTTCTATAGTTCACAAAAAAAGCAATGAAACTGTGCTAAGTTCCCTCGACTGACATTAAGTATGATAATTTTAAGTAAACATTAGAAATTTCAAAAATAATACATATTCGAAGAGTTGGGTAAGCCCAATATTTTGGGTCATTGACTGTAATTTAGTAATTAGGATAATTAATAGGACTGTGTCATGTTAGCAAAAAAATTGCATTTAAACAATCAAAATCTCAAAGTGCTGAGTGCTATCATAATTATTATTAATAAATATGTATATATCAATTTGCTATCAATATCACATAATACATGTAATTCTTACATATTTGTGCTTGTTAAGGCGTTTGTTAATAGTAAATTTTGGTATTAATTATTTGACCTCTGGTGAGTTGAAAAAGCATACTCAAGCTTTAAAAATTAGACAGACTATAATAACGTGAATTACGATGAGTGTAATGTATATTTTCTAGTTAAAGAGGATTGTGAAGCCAGATACTATATATATCAATATAAATATCGAAATATATTTGCTATTGCGGCAAAGCTGTCCACCTGGGCGGCACGCGTACAACATATAGAACTACATTACATATATAGCAAGGAGTGGTACAGGAGGACTGGTCGCTGTGGCGCAAAATATATCTATTTTGTAACAAGTGCCATTTCACTCGCAAAGTAAAGAACTAAATTTTCTTTTCTTTTATTCTAGTTTTTTAGTCCTTCTAGACTATAAAATTACGACCGATTAACATTGTTCGCCAAGTGGCTAGTGCAACTCATGTTTATTAAGAAACACAAGTGATATACGAACTCTTAAATACCCATGAAATGTAAATTTTAATTCACGTATTGACCAAACCTATGATTGTAAGCGACGTGTCTACAAGTTTCGTCAAAATTAGATTTTTACAACATTTTTTGTTTAACAATTTGCAAAAAAAATATCTGTATAAATTAAGAACATTACAGGACAAACATCCTTTGTAATTCTTAGCTAGAAATTGTGGTTAGATTATAAATATAAATGTCAGTGCTTTACATAGAAAATTTAATTTATAAGTACTTGTATGTAATAGCATTATCTCCTGTTTATTTTATGTTAATAGCCTATAAATACAAAAAATAATAATTCATATTTCTTATTAGCACTGAAAAGTAGTTTGGTGTTGCAGATTGAAGCCATATTTATTTTCCCCCACATTTAGAGGTAAACCGCCGACTTGGCAAGCCAGAACAAATTGCAAGTACCTACATTAGTTAAACGATATGTTAGCTAAGATGTCCGCAGTGAATAGGGGGCGCTTTAAGCTCAGCTGGATTTACATTTGTCTGACGTGTAGTGACGCGGCAGAACGGTATCAGTTTCATACATTTAATATGGTCAGATTTATATTAGATCGTCGCAATCAGACGTGACGGCGTGTGTTGTGTGTATGAAACCGATACAGGACCCCGATTCAGAACTCTTCGATATCTTAACCGAATCGTTCGATTGGATATCGTTCTCAAATCGAAGGGCGCTTTCCGAGCTATTCAGAACATTCGAGTTAAAACGTTCGATTCCGATTCGTCTATTTATCTAACAACGTTTACGGAGTTGTAGCGAATATTGATTATAAGAAAAATGAAATCCTTTTACATACATTTTTAAGACTTTAAAGCCCTAAAATATAGGAATGCATTAGTCTCGCATTAAAATAAATTAATAAAATTAAACAATATCCAGATTTTATTTAAAATAATAAAAGTTTTCCATATTACATTTTTGCTTTGTAAACAATAAGGACGTTCGGTGACTTTCATTCGATAAGTACGGGTGTGGCGTCATTGCGGTTCGGTTTCGAATACGACAGTGTAACGTTTGATTCGGGTATTGTGAATAAAAATGAAAAGAAATCGTACGATATTTAATCGAATCGGTCGACAACAGAGTTATAGTAAGGTTCTGAATCGACCTGGTGTACAGACAAAAGTAAATACGGCTGTGAGATGTCGACGCGGTGATACGACTCCAAGTTTGATTCTTTGGTATAAAAATTATATTATACCTTAAGAAGTCGTCAGAGGTTAAAATGGAAGTCGAGTGAATGCATGTGTTGCTCATGGTTTTAAAAGATATAAGATATAAATAGAGAAATGTAATTTCCAAATTTTTTACCATTATCATTATAATTATTTCTTTACACAGCGTAGTTTTTCCATGCAAATTATTTCCTACAAACTTGTGCTTACTGATATTGATTTTGATTCCGTCAAATCTTTTGCATCGGTGTTCTTTACCCTCACTCTGAATGCACTCAATAGGAAATAATCGTACGAAAGGGAAAATAGAGCTTCTGCATCGAGTATCTATCCGCCTTTAAATCTTATAGAATTTTGATCTCATTTGATTCAGTATATTTTTTAACTAGATTTGTAAGTTTTGTTTGTCTCTTGGGTGGTTTAAATTATTTCGTACAGGGTCAAGAGCACGTCAAGCTTTTACTTAAGACTGAAATCCAACTCTATGCCGCTTGAGATAAGAACTGTCCAAAGTACAAAATGTCAAGCTTGATAAATGATTTTCTATTCTATTCTATTCTATATGCCCTTCACTGTACAAAAGAAATTGTGACCTAAAAATAAGTGAATTGATGTACTTACACGGTTCAATAAACCTATAACAAATATCGAAAATGTGAAAATATATATAAATATGTCCCGGATTCGATTCCCGGGCCGAGAGAAATATTTGTATGGCTTATACATTTATTTCTCTCGTGAGTTTGAGTGTAATTTGTGGTTGTCTATGTGTGTGTCCGTGGCACCTGCGGTACAGGGTTTCCCTAGTGCAGGGCTATGAGTGTGTGCGCGTTATTATATTAATTCATCATAACAATATCACATTAAATTATTATTGATAGTTATATATATATATATAGACTTTGTAGTTAAGTTGCCGGCTAAAAATGTTTGCGTTTTTTGTATTGCCTTCACAATCCTCTTAATATGTTTCTACAGTGAAACAGTGCCATTATAGAAGTTTGGACAATGGTGGTAATCAATACGTTGATATTTATTAAATACTGGGTACATTACCTACTCAATATCTATCTATATCTTGTGGTTACAAGAGATATGGTTATATCAAATATTTTTCTCTTAATAGATAACGCGAGAGCTTCACATTCTAGTCGAGGAAGGGATGACAGTACCAAAAAAGGCTGCAATGCGAGTGGTAGCAGTGACACCAGTAAGAAAACCAATATGGATGGCCTAGCACAGGGTGAACACTTTGATGGGAAAGATGCCACACCGGAAAAAGGGAACAATGACAATAGGGATGGTTGGTAGAAAGTTAAAATGAGAACACTACTATAACGTTACGTGAATAACTTAGCAAAGCTGAATGGGGAATGTTATTATGTAAATCAGAGAGCTTAGGTTAAAATATAATACTCATGCCCTTTATAAAGTATTTCTGAATAAAATGATACATGTTATCAGTTGATGTAAGTAAATAGCTCAATTGTTACAGATGGAAATCAGCTAAGCAGCGCAGTGGTCTCTTCTACCCAAGATGAAACGCCTGTGGGTAGCAAGAGATCGTATTCTGATGATAGCCATGAGACAGACACTGCAGAAGATGACAACTCGAAACGACGCAAGAGGAAGGACACTGAAGAAAAAGAACCTATGGCAAAACCTGCACCTGTAGCTAGAGGAGGGCCTGGCCGGTGAGTATATTGGTGTGCTTTCATTAGTTTGCATAAACTTCTCTATAAGGTAATAAAAAAGAACTTGGTGTCCTTTTCGTATTGTGGTCTAAAATAAATTGTGTAAGTAATTTCATATATATATTTTAGAAATTTTGTAACTTACTGTCACTCCAAGTTACATTAAAATACAATGCTTAAAAGTGCAATAGTACATCCAGTCTATAAGGGTGGGGACAGAGGCTGTGTCTATCACTACAGGCCAATGTCTGTACTTCTTGCATTATCTAAAATGTTTGAAAGAATATTAAACTCACGTTTGTTAAAGTACTTAGAACTTAACAACATACTTGCTGCAAATCAATATGGATTTAGATCTGGAATCTCAATGGAGGATACAGTAAGTGATCTAACTGAATCCCTCAGATTGTAAAACAATAGGCAGATGCAGAGCATACACAACAAACGAAGTGAAGCCACTTTTCACTTACTGTGTGCGTGACAACTAGGAGGGGCACTGTAGGGACATGGACATTTGGTGCGTATAAGATTGCCAGATGCTGCGAAAAACCTCCCGTATTTTTTTCTGTTGCTTTCTATAATACTGTTACAAACTGGAAATGTTATTTTGCAATATAGGTACTTATGTGGTGTTAGAATATCAAACAAATTATATGCTATATAATTTAATATTTAATTGTTATTATTTGATTTACATCACACAAAGGAAAGAATATTTTATAACGATGTTTTAAAAAAATTTGGAAAACTTTGATAATTTAAAATATTTATTACAATCACAGTTACATAATATCTTAATAACCTTTATTTTGTACCCACTTTTTATAATACTACAGTTTCGCGTCTATACATCGAGAATTCGTTTCTAATTTTGATATGTAGCCCAATCTCACCATCTAATACTTTTCTATTAAAAATTTTATTAAATTAAATTTGTAATCAATTCCATAGCATTGGCGATGTTTAAATTTGACAAAAATTGTTTTGTTCCCAATGAAATTTAATGATGTTCCCAAAAAATTACGTACACGTACATTATAATCATTTTTTTATTTTATTGACACGTTTTCTTACAAAATCACACACACACAACAAATGAAAGTTCTCTGTATATATAGGGCTACAATTTTAGCTGTTTTTAACATTTTCTTTTATGTAGTTACATTATGGCGATTAGAGATTGGTTTGAGAATAATTTAGATAAATCTGAGTTACCTAAAAACAATTTTGGATCGCTGTAATTGGACCATTCTGCGTGTAAATGCATGCATTATTAATATCTATACAAAAGTATAAATTATACGATGCTCCTATCATCCATGCATATTTACATAATTTAAGGAAACTCATGATATAAGATGGCAACACATACGAATTTGTGTCGAGGTTTTGCGTTTCGAGTGAATCTCAAAAAATATCGGGTAAATAAGTTACAAAACAGTTAAATAAGTTACAAAACAGTTAAATGAACAGTGGTTCCCTGTGAATTGATATTCCATCTTAATTTTTTTGTTTTTGGGGACAACTTTTACAATGTTTAAAGACACAAGTCGGCATTTTTAAACATAAAATAAGTAATCGCTCGTGACGTGTGCCTCGTGAAGTATTCTGGGGCCTACACTCTTTTTGGTCTACATTAATGAACTCTATAAACTATTATTTCCAAATTCCCAAATCTTTACGTACGCAGATGACACTACCACTGTTGTGTATGGACAAAGTTGGTAACAGGTAAAAAATCCTGCGGAGAGCTCTTTACGGACGATAATGATATGGCTAAAGTCTAATTGCTTGACGCTAAACACGAGTAAAACCTACTTTGTTCCGTCCTTTATAACATCTGTCTCCAAGCCACCAACCACGTACTCTACTGCCGTTCATACCTGTACCGGTGCACAGGTCCTCTCTTGAACATGTACCGCGGTTAATCGTGTGACGCACATCAGATATTTAGGAGTGCAGGTTGATGATGGACTGAACTGGCATATCGACTGTGAACTGGCAATCGGTACTATCTCAATTTCGACAACTTTATCAGGTGAAGAAAAAAATGTTTGTGTCATTTGTATAGCATCTTTTTTATTAAATAAAAATACGTACTTTTTAAATATTTTTATTACACATACTGTACGTGTTTTTATTTAATAAACCAGATGCTATATACATGACGCAAATAATTTCTTTTCTTCGTCGTGTAAAGTTGTCAAAATTGAGATAGTACCGGTTGCCAGTTCACAGTCGATATGCAACTAGCATCATTGACCTCTAGAGTAAGAAAACTAATTTATGTTTTCAAACATATTCGTAACTGTGGTAAGTCACAAACTTTAAATATGGTATACTTGGCTTTATGCCAGTCCATCATTAGTTACTGTACTTCCACGTGGGGTATCGCTGCTAAGACTTACTTACTTGGATTGGAACGGGCACAGAGAGCTGTTTTGACAGTTATAACCAACCGTCACTTCAGGTGGAGGACTGCACAACGGTACGCTGAGACTCAAATCTTTTCAGTGAGACAGCTTTTTATTCTCAGGCCCATATTGAGAACATCGTACAAGTACCTCCCCTACAACCAAACCGTCGTGTTAAAAGAACGGTGTGTCCAAGTGAACAGCATTAGACCACCTTTGCAAGCACACAGTTTTATGTATTAAGCTCGTTTCTATATAATAAATTAAGCAGAATTCACAATTTTTTGGCTTATCCAGTTACGAACTGAACTCTAACTTGTAAAATTGGTTGAAGACTTTCGACTACGCGGCTACAAAGGAACTACTTAAAATATTAATTTACGGAATCACTTTTGGATTTTATATACACATACAAACAAATATACATACACACTTATGCTTACAACACTGTCTCCTGAGACACAGACATTTGTCTAGTTTAGGAGAGTAAGTAGGGTTTGTAGATTAGTTACACCTTTTCTACCTGTTTGTTGTATTTTGTTGACATTTCTAATCAGTAAATTTCTTTACTACTATATGTAGTGTCGGCGGTCTAAAGCACATAAGTCAAACTCCAACATCATTCATTTAAATTAAGACGCTGACAAGCGTCGATGACCTTGAGCGATAACGCGCCTACTGTAATTTCTCTAATAAGATGGCGCCATACGCCCCGATGCGGTAAGAGTGTGGTAGTCGGACCTTCCGCTTGATTTAACATAATATTGATTACCGCTAACAGATGGCGTTGTACTTAAAATACACACTTGCTATCAAACCAAAAAATGTCAAAGCAAATAAGAACTGGACATGTAATGCAAACAAGAAACAACCCACACCTCTTGTGAAATTGAGTTATGTATTTAGGTAGAACACCAGACGTGTCCTTTACCCGCTCACAAAAGATCCTGGCAACATACCAAGCCAAAACGGAGAAAATAAAAGTCCTTCAGGGTACCAACCCTAAATAAGTAACTTTTTAATAGCTAAAACGTACCTTGCTGATTAACTTCATATAATGTCTTTTTAAAATATGCTAAACGAATCCATGTCACATGTACTGAAGTACTGTAGATCTTTGTAGTTTTCATTACGAAAACTAGAACATGGTTCTCGTTGATAAAAAGATACATAATGTTTTCTATTTATTGCTATATAGTATAATAGTTTCCCTATATCGTTCTCACTGCTATAGTACAACGTTTGTCTCAAATAGAGATGCGCCAAGTACAAGTTTTACCGAGTAACCGAGTACCGAATATTACTCGGTTTAACATTTGCCGAGCCGAGTACTCGGCCGAGTTACTCGGTTCATTACAACCGGAACGCGATGATCCTAAAAGCCCCCGTTGCTCTAGAATTAGACCGATATGTCAATGAAAGTTTATTGTCGCGAGAACAGAGTCCTTTCCAATGGTGGGCAGAAAACAAAATATCCAAAACTGGCCCAGTTAGCACGAGTGTTTTTATGTGCGGGTGCACACTGCAAGCACTGTGTATAGCGAGCGGGCGGTTATTTGCTGAAGCGGGTAATGTGTATGAAGAAAAAAGGAACATACTATTACCTGAACGCGTAGAAAGCCTTGTAAATATTCCTACATCATAACTTGCCTTTGTTAAATTTTATAATAATTATAATGTAAACTTTCTTTTTAAATTACTAAATTGCTAGAAATTGTTACAATTGTCTACAATTTCTAGTAATAAATCTCTTTTGAATATTTTAAATATATTGTTGATTTTACTTTATTGTGTCTATAGCTGTGATGTTTTATTTTAACCGAGTACTCTTCTCATGAACCGAGTTATTCGGCCGAGTTCACGGAGTACCGAGTAGCAAACGGTACTCGGCACATCTCTAGTCTCAAATAACTTACCTATTTAGTTCTTCACACTGTTTTTTACAAAAATCTAATTATCTCGAAAGTGACATTTTATGGGTAGGTTATAGTTTGCATAACTATGTCCAACTTCATATACCGTAAGTATCGTGTTCGACGGTAGACAGCCGATTACAATACAATATAAATTAATTTGTCAAAACTATGTCAAAACAGAGGTCTGGCAACGTATCTCACGAACGCAAGCTACGCAGCAGAAGTTTTGAACGTTGCAATTTTACTAAATAATCAAGGACGCACACAATAATTTCATTTTTATTTTGAATACTTTGTGTTTTAGGGTCTAATCCAACCAAAAATATATTTTTTTAATTTTCACCTAATGGCTAAATTTGACTTTTTTTTAAATATTTTGTTTTGATTTCAACGAATTGGTGCATTATATTTACATAAGTAAACGTATGTACGTACGTAAGTATACGTATTTTTTTGTGTATGATATTTTTTCACACTGTTAAGTGCCTATCCATAATTTGCAAGCAAATATTTAGCTCGTACTTTAGTAGGCGAAAGTTACTTTTTACTCCTAAATTTGTTATTTGTCTTTTATTTAAAACAAATAAAGTGTCAGGATCAAGATAAGTACCATTTAAATAACCACACCAAATTTGGTAGTAAGCAAGTTGGGTTTGCCCGAGAAAAATATGTCAAAAAATAACTACCAGAGTCTCACTATAATCCAGTTTTTGTATTGCCTTTGACAATAAGCAATATTCTAGGATTTTCAAGCTACACTTAAGATACATTTTACAGGATGTACTATTTTCAAAGATCCACGCGCTATGTTATCGCCTAAAAACTTACACAAAAACACCATATTTAAGCGAGTTTGGGCACCTCATCGCCTTTATACATCTACTGGCTAAAGCACAAAAGTCAAATTCATTTGTTACTTCATAAATTTCGAACTTTATTCTAGAAGTTATTTAACTTCCACCACTAAAAACAACACAAAAAATATATAATTAATTAACAAATGATGCACTTTTTTGACTTATGTGCTTTAGTCTGCCGACCCTAGATATATAAGGCTAATGTGTGTTAATGAATAAAGATTATTAACAATTTAATAAACGGATTGAGGAAATTAAAAATTATCTGTTTTTTTAAGTGTGTTGACTGGTACCAAACTGCCCGGTCCTGCAAGTAAGACAGGAGTTGCACCATTAGGAAAAGGCGCCTCGCAAGCTAATAAGGGTGGCGCCGGCACTACCGGAAAGGGGACTCAATCGCAGGGGAAGGGAGGTGGCACCGGAGCGAAAATAAATGCACAAAGTCAGGTGAGCATCATTTGCTGCATATAAGATAATCTGTAACATTGTTACCCCCACACCACTTAAGTTAAGTTTTGTAATAAAAGTATTTTTGCAAGGGCAAATCGGGAAGTTCAAAAGGCGTATCTGGATCGCAAGCAAACAAGCAAGAGAGAAAGAGTCCCGTGGCAAGTCCAAAACCAAATCAGTCAAAAGAGACAGAAGTTGATATTGACGAACAGAAGAACCAAGAATCCACCGCACCGAAAGTTCCACCACTCAAGATAGTTATTCCAGGAGGAGCTAGTGGTTCAGGCAGCAGGAACGAACAAGAAGGGGAAGGTAAGAAGAGCGCACTTTTATTTTTTGCTATTGGTTAAAATATGGTAATATTTATTATCCGAAGTTGTTATTATTTTTTATTCTATATTTAATAGGAACTGGACAAAGAGGCAGTGGTAAGGGGCGGGGCAGTGTATCCACGTTACCCTATGTAATTCCATGCACCACAACTGACACAGGCCAGACATCTGACAGTTCTGATGGCAACATTGAAGAAAAGAAAAGTGGAGATGGGGGAAAGGTATTCATATTTCTTATCTAATTAGTTTAAATGTATAGGAAGAAGCATAAGATTTATTGCACGTATTGTAAGCATCAAGCTTTTATTTTAGTTCCTTAATGTTTTAGTTCACCCATACCCAAACCATTCCACAAAATTTTATGTAGCATTGGTGTTCGTAGAGATTTCAGTTATTACGATCGCATAAGGCTCCTTATTTTGCGTAAGAGATGCCAGTTAACTGAATGCGTATTTTTCCTCCCAAGGCTGGACAAAGAGTCCTCCGTTCGCACAGAACAAATGATGGAGAAAAAGACAAGGACAAGGAGAGGACATCCCCTCAGACGGGGCCTGAAACTCGCGGCTCTGGACATTTGAATACGAACAAGAGCCCACAACCTTCGGGCTCTGTAAGTTGTCTTTTAGATTGTCTTTACCAATCACACAGGTATCCCACTAAGGGTTTTATTATTGGCAATCCATGTTATTCTTTTACACGAAGCAAAAGGAAATAAAATCAAAGTGGCTTAGTTTCCGTCAATACCACAGTGTTGACGATGTAGGGCTAGGGACAAAATAGGCGAAATAATAATTCTAATATCTAATTAATTTTGAATGTGGTAAAACACTATGACGTTAAATTGTCTTTGTTTTAGGGCCACCAGGATGCTGAACATGCGTCATCAACAACAGGCAGTTCGAGTGGACGAGCAGAATCAGGTAAGAATCATTTACTTGTATGTTAAGTTATGCAGCTTAATTTTTTTTACAATGGTTATCTTAAAATTATTTTTGTTTTGCAGCTGCACAGGGTCAGTCAGTAGAGCTACATCCCAGAAAGCGAAAAATCAAAGCTACGAAGGAAAGTCACTCACGAGACCACCAAAAAAATGATCCTGCGCCCGAGTCCAGTATAGTCCATAATATTACTCATTCCAACCCATACCAAATGTATATCCATATTCGCAAGCAGGTCAGAACAAACTTTTATTATATTCTGCAAATATTGTTAATTATTAGATTAAAAATACTTAATTATTTATTTCCACAGATTGACACTCGTCAAAAGGGCCTGTTTCCTGTGAAGCCTAAACCTCCAAAAGATTTCAATAAATACCTGATGAACCGCTGCACTTACACACTACAAAATAATGTTAACTTAGACCCGCCCGTCGAATTACCTGCTAACCTACCTACGCAGATGATAAACGAGTATATGGAACAAGAAAAAGAAAGGTAAACATACAAGTAGCAAATAATAGCATTAAAAAAATTAAAATAGGTGAAGCTTGATTAAGTGGTAGATCTTTAATAGAGATTAATTGTGAAACATTTTATTTTGTGAGGCATTTTTGTACCAAAATACTTGACGTTTAATTTCAAGATTTTTTTATTATCAACAGAACTCGTCTACGCATTCAGCATCTAGTCGAAAAGGAGAAACTTGTATTAGCCGTTGAACAAGAAATCTTAAGGGTGCACGGACGCGCCGAACGCGCTGTCGCCAATCAGGTGTTTATTCATTTATTAAATTTAGAAAAACTTCCAGTCAAATTAAATATTTAATTTATTATACATAAAGATGAGTATTCAAATGCCACTAATGAATTTCCACATTTAGGAGATTTTTCACAAAGCTTGTTAGGTTATTCTGCCCTCGTAACGAAAAAGGGCACAACTATGCGTACTTTATATAACAGTTGTGCCTTTTTTCGTTCCGAGGGTAGTATTGTACAATGTACAGGGTCAAGAGCATGTCAAGCTTGACACAAGACTTAAATCCAACTATGCTGCTTACGATAAGAACGGTCCAAAGTACAAAGTGTCAATCTTGATGTGCTCTTGACTGTACATAAGATGTTAAAATCTTTTAATTATTTTGCAAACTGGGTATGTCGTAACGGAACATTACTGTTTAAACTTCAAACGCTTTATGTAGAATATTTTTTTGGCTGACAGGCTCTTCCTTTCTCTGTGTGCACAATGCTACGCGACAAAGAAGTTTATAACGTATTGGCTCCAGAGCAAGAAGAAAAGCGCAACGCGCAGCGCTCCCGTTGCAACGGAAGGCAAATAAAGTCTTGGCTACAGGAAGTCGATGATAAGTGGGAAAAAATCAAGGTAAATGCAGTGTTAAATTGAAATATGTCGAAAATTGAATATTTCGTTGTTGTTTGAACGTCAGTACTTATCTATCGTATTTTCTGGTTTCAAACAGGAGGGGATGCTCCGACGACAGCACACGGAAGCAGAAACTTTACACGCTGTGCAAATGATGGGATGGGAGTGGAAACTTAAAGAGCTCGGTATTTGTGATTACAAAACGACACCAAAAATTGATCCTGCACACGTACCGCAAATACACGTGTCAAATTTTGACTTACCTGCTTGAATTTATAGTTCTTATTGCTTGGTTTCATATAAAATATGTGCGAAATAGCTCAAACAAGCTCCTTGAGTTTTACGGGACGAATGATAACATCGATTGGCACGACGACTCAAGCGGAGCTACTTAATAGGTTATTAGTAGATCATTAAATATGTCATTTTTCGACGGTCGTCAAGCCTCCTTAGGTTTCTCCTGCGGCTCATCTTATGGTACTTGGTGACTCGTCACTTATTTTTTTTTTTGTTTTTACTATCTAAGGGATAAAGTTCACAAGACGAGCGTGATTTTTTAAATGGCCGCATGATAAAAATTCTATGTAGTAATGAATACCAAATTCTTACTATATGTACGACTCTGCGGTGCTATACAGAGTAATAATACGCATGGTTACGTAGTTAAAATACGCCGAACAATAAAAAGATTTTTTTGAGATAAAGTGGATTTTAAACATAATACGAGTCTCTTACTACCATTGGATGGAAATTTAATTGAACAAGTTTATTAACGTAATTCGAACTGGCCGTCTAAAGTGAAGCAAATTCAGCGTATTGGGAGAATATCTCGTAAAAAAGAAATCACACAATTTATTCATTTTTCAACAACCTAACCTGTTTATCCATCAATTTACCGCGCTTTACGGATAATTATTTGCACATTTTGAAACAAAAATAACGTCATATTTTATTTATTTTCCACGTTACAATGACGTTTTTCCTAATGAATTATCCTGTATCAAAAAACTTGACTTTTCGTTGGTTTAAGGTCAGTTGCGCGCTAAACTTAGGCATGCTTTTCGTAATAGCTAAATTTTCAATGTCATTTGTCACGTTTGACTTTAGAGCATTTGGTTGACACACGATTGCTCCTTTTTCGGAAAGTACTTTATAAATAATTTTATTGTCATTTTCAAGGTTACAAGAATAAAAACATCCTCAGTTAACCAAAAAAAGAAAAATACGTGTAAATATTTATTGTCTGTCAACGTGCTAGTGGGTAACCCAGCATGTCTGATAACACTCAACAAAATTCGGGTGTTTTTATTGATTTCAAATAAATACTCAATGTCAAGTTTTGTTAATTTCAAGTGTACGCCGTTTTATTATTAAACGACGTTTGCGCAAACCGTGTTTTCATATTAAAACCGATTTTATAATTCCATTTTTTTAATTTTTTTTTGTGCTTTGAGTACAGTGAATATGTATATGTCGTGTTACCAGTGGCTACAGCCACTCGCAACTTTAATCACTAATTCCCCGTTATTTATAAGAAGTTCTACAACTTAATTGAAGCACTTCGTGAAATTGCAGTTCGCGTTATTTTATAATAAATGGTTTGCTTGCTTGACACTTTTATTTAGACTCTTATGGGTCACAATTATATTTTAAGGTGGTATGTCGTACAAAAGGATTTGCATAATGGTGTCACTCACCAAACACTGACATTTTCTATTAAAATTTGGGATAATATTATTTGATCTTCAAAGATATAATTGATCTATTGTAAATGTACACTTTTTTAATTAAACGACATTTTTTATGTTTGATATATTGATTGTTCCATCTATATTAGTTAATCTACGGATAAATTATAAATGAACTACAATCAAGGTAACACTATTATTACGTTTAAGCATACTAAATTAATAGTTGGTACCTATTCAAAAATAATTTTCGATCCTCTTTTTTTATTATTGGTCGATTGTTTTAACGATTGATGACATTTATAACCAGTATATCTTTTCATATTGATCTCCTGATAAGTCTTTGTCGCGCCCTCCATTCAGTAGGTTAGGTTAGTAAGAAAAAGCAGATGCCAGAAGCCAATTTGCTTACGTTTCGGAACATGTTTTTTAGGTTAAACTATGTATATATTATAATTAATATAAGATTGGTATGCAAATATAATCAACATTTACGTAGTTTTAAAAACAAGATATACATTTTATTTTGAATGCTCATTTGTCTTAGTTTTGAGGCTCAACATAAAACTATCCAAGTTAATTTATATAAATCAAAAACTTTTGCGTAGATTAAAATTTCCATTGATTTAATTTATTTTAAGCGTCAGAGAAAGAGTATCAATCATTGAAAAAGATGGCCGTTTAGATTTTTTGCTTGCTGATTTTATATATTTTAATTGTGTGATAAGTGATGTGTGTATATCCGTATTGATTTTTTTTATTGATTATATGTGCTAATTAATGTGCAAATGCTCTTGTATAAAATCGAGTCCGTGATCCTTACCACCTTAACGCTCGTATCTTTCATTCTAATGTTATTTGTGTACAATGTTTAATTTTTAAATGTATGATTTTATTGTATTCAATACGAATTAACTATAAAATTAGAATTGAAGTGGTTTATCACTTCTCAGAATAGAAACGATAAAATTATTGTTGTAGGTATTTTATTTAGCTGTTAGGTGATACTGTGATTTTCTTAATTAAGTTGATGTATCTTGTATTGTATTTGTAACTTTAATAATACTGAAATAATTATGTCGTCAGGTTTGTGTAGCCTATGCATTAACCTACCAAGCCTATGCTTGAATAATGAAAACATAGCTAATATTTTCGTCTGTGTCAAATATCTATTATTAATAAATTTTTATGATAGCCTTGAGTTTTGGGCTTTTACTGAAGCGAAGATGAGTAGAGAGTCCTTGTTGCTTACAAGAATATAATGTTCACCAACGAAACTTCTTAATTGTGATTGTTTTCATCTGTTTGTCTACACGGAAAAAATCACGTACTTCCTATAACTCGAAAAGAGGCTTCACCGCCTACTTGGTACACTTTCGTAATTAAAAGTGGAAAGGTTGAAAAATTGTATATACCTCCTAAAGAATATATTTAAGTTTTTAAAATTTATTTAATTAGCGTTTAAGGAAACTACTCTCTGAGAGTCGTATTCCAGAACTCTACTCAATGCTCAAGCCAGGACTTGATAAGACTTGAGTATGATTTCAAGTACTGGAAATACGACCCTAATGGCAAGGACTTGAGTATGATTTTCTGTGCTTTAAATCATACTCAAGTCCTGACTTGAGCATTGAGTAGAGTTCTGAAATACGACGCCTAGATATCTGTGGAATCGCCGAAGAAACTACGCGCAGTGACTCAACTGTTACTTGCACTTTTAAAACGTTTGAGCCTTAAATCTATACCTATTGAACCTTATTACTATAAAGTACTTATAGTAATAAGGTTCAATAGTTTTAGATGTAAACTATGAGGCATAAGTGTATGGCGTCTGTCAGGTCACAATTCAATTTGATTTGAGACTTTTGAATAACGAGTCACTTTTAACTTCAATAACATTTATTTCTGATTCACCTACATCACTGTCGGCGCCCTATAAATGAAAACGCTGTTTATTTGTAACGAAACTTCATGAATTGAGTTGCTTTAATAAATTACGTTTGTAATTCCATCGTGTTTCTCACGCGCTGAAAACTGCGCCTTGGTGTGTCGTCTTCACACATATTCTGCAATCTCGTCCTCTGAAAAAAGTACTAAGTAATTTAAAAAACATTCCATTTCGAACTTTATGCAAAAGTATAAAAAAAATAAAATTCCTTTCTTATCGACACAGTGTTTAGGTAGCTCTCTTCACTTGTAACAAGGTGTCCGTCAGGATGGCTGGATCAAACAAGAATACAAATCAAACTAGGCGCATTATTTACCACCTATTTTATATTAAAAAGATTAAGTGACCAGCTATTCTGACGTCAGGATGGCTGGAACCCTTTATGTTCTCGTGGTTTCAGCAGTACATCATGTACATCTTTGATATTACCGTTTACGACCTATTTTCTACCTAAACATACTCTCCGTATAATTGTTAACAATTCTTGAACTCCGCTACTTTTTTACATCAAACAGTTTGACTAGATACCTTTTCGTTCCCCACCCAAAATCTTGCACCCAAGAAACTATCCTTCAACAACGGGTAACTCTTAGCGTTGCAATTAAAAATCACAACTTTAAAATGTCTGTGAAATAACTTTCAATACAAGAACTACTTTAGGGTGATATTCATCTAAAATGTACATTTGCAGGTAATTTTTGTCACAAACCTTTATTGTGGTTAAAAATGTAATTAAAAACAATATTATTTTATACTGTTCAAATTATATTTCATCACATTTGCGAGCGTTTATTCAAAGCGCCAAGTTATATTTTCTTGGTTTTTTATTGTCGGTTTAGTAACGTTTCGTTACGTAACGATACGGAAAAGGCTGTGATCATATTGAGCTCTTTCTAACCACACAAAATTATGTACTTATTTGTTACTGTTCAAATGCTATATAATCCACGACCTCGGTAGTCGAGTGGCTTGTATATCGTGTTTATTGTATGTAGTGGCTTGTGTATCTGTTTTCATGATTTCCCATGTCTGAGCCCCCGGGTACGATCCCCGGCCGAGTTAAAGCAGAAAAAACTAAATTTTCTCTATATTGTCTCGGGACTGGGTGTTTATCGTAAGGTCGTTGTTTTCGATTTCCATAATACAAACGTTTAAAAGTTACTTTGGAATCAGAGGAAAGAAAGACCAAGAGATACAAAGACAGAAATGGAGGTACGAAAAAGGAAGTGAAAATAATGTAAGCCTACAAGAGATAATAAATTTAAATGGAAATCCTGCATAATATGCAGGATGCAATACATTATATTCAACTTCAAAAAAATTTCTGATTTTCGAAAACGAACGGAGGCTGAGACAACAAAATTATCGGCTGAAAATAAAAACCTTGACAACTTTTTTTATTATGCCTAGAAAAAAAAAATGTTAAATCAGCTTATATTACGAATAAAGACTCACTAAATATTATTATATATTTTTATGTCTTACATTTATACCTATCTATATATATATAGATAAACACCTATCACAATAGTAACAAAATAAATTATCCCAGAGTTTACCCATAAAACAGGTAATTTTTTTCTAGAACCACACCTCAATAGATGAGTGTAGCTGTATGTAGGATAATCTCTGTTTCACGTGTGGCCACGCCAAGCCGGGGTCTTCTGTATTATACGTCTTTGCCTAAAATCTTAGAGCCTAAAATAGTGACAATAAAATATGTTTAGGTAGTAAATGGTAACATCAAAGATGTACTTGATATACTGCTGAAACCACGAGAACATAAATAGGTCCAGCCATCCTGACGTCTGAATGGCTGGCCACTTAATTTCTTTAATAGGTATATACATTAGCGCAAAGGTAGCAAATATTTTATAATAGGTAGTAAATAATGGGCCCAGTTCGATTTGTATGTCTCGTTTGTCCCAGCCATCCTGACGGACACAAGAAGTACTCGCTGTCGAATAGCTAAAATACAAATTGTAATGACCTTAGTAATAAATATCCATTTCATTACATAAATGTATTCGTTGTTACACTAATTATAAAATAATTCTAAAGATATTGATGTTAATAATATTGTGTGTGTAAATAACACGGCATTCGTGTAAATGTCAAGGTATGAACGAATGATAGTCCGAAATGTTTGAAAGTGTTTTGATATTCTTTTGTGTAGGGTGTTGATATTAAAAATGCATTAAGGCGTCATTAGAAGGTAATTTTAGTCAAAGTCCGAGATTAACAAGAATAACTTTCGTAATAAAATAATAAGTAAGTATGTCCAGTCGAATGTTTGCCAAAGGACTCTCTTTTTATATGTCGTGATGTGACTTGTTGCGTATATAGATTATCGTACACGTCGTACACATTCGAAGTCTTGTTTTACATACCAATTATAGCAGCACGCCCCTTTGCTGTAAAACGCCTATAGTGCGATTCACATAATTAAACCGTTACGATAGTCGTTGAACTGCTTTTTCGTAATCACGTGTGACGGTCGGACTTCAACAAGTCCAATTTTAACGTCGTTCGATCCAAATGTCGTGCAAGCGTATTCTGGTATATGAATCGAACAAATCGATTTTACGACAACTCATAAGTATTCTGCTAAAATTTCGACAGTTCTTTCAATAGACTTTCGATGACTAAATTTATTTGTAAGTCAATGACTAAACGTCAAATTTCAAAATCCAAAATGTCGTTCATTAGTCGTTACGTTTCGATTCTATTCATATCAACGTTCGTTCAGGTGATACGTGAATACCAATTTAGGGTAGGACTTCGATCGAACGACTATGTAACTTCAACGATGTTTTGATAGCTTGCTACACTACTGGTGTTAACGTGTAGGTAACCTATCTTTACGTCATAATTTGACGGGATAATCCTGACATTGACCATATACCGGGTGGAACAGTAACCGATAACGCCGAAAAGCCTATAATCGCCTTTTCCTATTTCAAACCTATATCTATGTTTCAAACAACTACCTCCGTGGCCGAACGGTTACCATGCCGGACTGCCACGCAGAGGTCCCAGGTTCGATTCCCGGGCCGAGAGAAATATTTGTATGACCTACATTTATTTCTCTCGTGAGTTTGGGTGTAATTTGTGGTTGTCTATGTGTGTGTCCATGGCACCCGCGACACAGGGTTTCCCTAGTGCGGGGCTATGTTGAGTGTGTGCGTTATTATATTATTATTATTATTATATTATTATTAAACATAGCACAAATATCGCCGAGTCGCCGACCACTTATTTAGTTGTTGCGGGACCCCTCAAAGTAGCCTAAATGGCGAAAAATCGCCTAATCTGGCAGCAGTCGTCATAAGCTACTATATCAGGGAACGTAGCTTGGGCTTGCGTAGAGATACTTTTAAACATAAAACTGGGATATTTCCGTGAATGAATATTTATTTCATCATTACTGATCGAAGCCTCGTTTAGAACCCCCGAGATGTTCTTTTTTTACATCTTATTTTTCTAAACATTATTCGAAAAACAAACCTATATTCATTCAGCCTGTAATTCTACTTATAGAGTAGAGCCTAGACTACATCCCTCTTCCTCACAACTGAAGGGGTGAACATCCCTAGCTAGTGCCCTACCTATGATAGGCAACTTACATATGTGATCAGCCTTTACTATAGGCTAGCTACACACTGCTCGGAAGTTGTCACTTACTAACAAACAAAACCACCGAATGACTGTGGCTTTAGAGCTCTGCCTCATTAAGACGCCATGGCGACGTCGCCAGCGGCGCAGGCCTGGCTACTTCTGGCATCCGAATGTCGCCAAGTCGAGAGACATGGCGTCTCGACAGTAAGTTCGTTTACGTCGTCAGGAATGGATGTAGAAGAAATCGCACTTCTTTGTTATCTACGTCGTAGAAAAATAGAAAAAAAAAGAAACTATGGGTTCATCCTTTTATATCAGATCGAAGCCGAAGTGGTATTATTTTTAAACTATGGAGATTTACGAAAATATCCTGAAAATTTTTTCAATTACACGAGAATGTCAATAGCATCTTTTGACGAATTATTGAACTTATGTAGAAATGATTTAACTAAACAGAATACGATATTTAGAAAATCAATAAGTACGGAAGAAAAACTATTTGTGTCATTCAGGTAAGTCACCTTACCTTTAGATTTCCTAATTTGCCTCTTTAGGAAATCTTTTGGGCCCGAACAATCTTCAAAAAATGTTACTTGTTCAGCATTTATTAAGTTCCGCTCCTTGAGCTCGGACATGACTTTTTCCATATTGGCAATTTTTATTTTCTGTCGTCTGATTTTTTCCTTTAAACTTTTAATGTTTCTCAGCTGATTCTCACATTTCTTTTTCAATCCTCTAACAATATTGTCCTAGAATTTAAAAACCAGATCAATTTAAATGTAAAAATAATACCTATTATACGAGGGTGCGTTTTTAAGTTCGCGGAATGAGAGGGTTGTGGGGGGGTGATTAGGCTCATTAGGGTCGTAACGTGTTCAGTGACTCATAATTAGTATAAATACTTAGGTTTCATTGCTATTAGACCATTAGTCTTTGAGTTATCGTCAATCAAGCAACATAATCGGGAGTGAAAAGTGAAATATGGAAAAAATCGAATATCGTGCCGTTATAAAGTTCCTTACAAAGCAAGGAAAATCAGTTGCGACCATAATGAATGAGATGTCATTGGTTTACGGCGACTCTTGTCCAGGAAAAACCATGGTGTACAAGTGGCACAATTTATTTAAACAAGGAAGGGAATCCCTTGAAGACGATCCGAGGCCGGGCAGGAGCATCGAGGTGACCACGCCAGAACTTATCCAAAAAGTTGAAAAAATTGTACTGGAAGATTCTCGACTAAAGAAGAAACAACTCGCAGAAATGGTTGGAGCATCAGATACAACCATTTTTAAAATTCTTCATGATCATCTTGGCATGACTAAGGTCAGTGCAAGATGGGTGCCGAGAATGCTCACGCCGCCGCAAAAACAACAGCGCGTCGAGTGTTCACGTGCATTTTTGGACCTCTGTAATGAAGATAAGGATGATGTATTGAGTCGAATTGTTACTGGAGACGAAACTTGGGTTCATCATTATGAACCTGAGTCGAAACAAGACTCCATGCAGTGGCATAAAAAGGGCGCAGCACCCCCTAAGAAGTTTAAGGTGTCACAGTCAGCTGGGAAAATCATGGCAACGGTCTTTTGGGACTCGGAAGGAATATTATTAATCGACTATAAAGATAAAGGTGTTTCTATAACCGGGGAATACTACGCTTCAATATTAGAGCGACTTAAAGAAGCCATTAAGGAGAAAAGACGGGGAAAATTGACGAAAGGTGTGTTGCTTTTGCACGACAACGCGCCCGTTCACAAGAGCCGCGTTGCGTTGGCTGCCCTGCATAAGGTGGTCTTCGATATTTTAGATCACCCACCCTACAGCCCAGACCTGGCCCCGAGTGATTATTACCTGTTTCCAAAAATGAAAAAAGAGCTGCGGGGTAAAAAATTTACCACCGATGATGAAGTCAAGGAGGCAGTTTCGGCGTATTTTATAGACAAAGACCAATCATTTTTTTATGAGGGTATAAATAAATTAATTGAAAGATCTGAAAAATGTATTCGTCTTGCAGGTGAATATATTGAAAAGGAAAAATAATTTGGTTTTTTTATTTCCACTCCTTATCCCCCATTCCGCGAGTATAAAAACCCCCTCGTATTAGGGGTTAAAGTATGAAATTGCCGTTTTATTGCAATAGGTTCTTTGAATTTTCATAGAATCTTCATGGTTTGAGGTTTTCGAATGAAACTTTTTTCAAATGGTTTCTGTGATTTTTTTTTTTTTAAATTTGAAACATTTGAATATCGACTTTCAATTGTTTTTGTTATTCAATTTAGACAAGAAAGATGGATACTGCGAAAATTCGAGCGATTTTTGAATACGAGTTCCGACGCGGAACTAACGCGGCAGAAACAGCCCGCAATGTCAATGCTGCGTTTGGAGAGGGGTCTACTAATGAACGCACCGTGCGATTTTGGTTTAAACGCTTTCGTGATGGAAATTTCGACTTAAAGAACGAGGCACGAGGAAGACCGCCCACACAGGTGAATAACGATGAATTAAGAGAGATAGTGGAAGCCGATCCTAGTCAAACTACCCAGGAATTAGCGGCATGGTTTAACGTTACCTTACCCACAATATTGACTCACTTGCGTCAAACCAATAAAATAAAAAAATACGAAAAATGGGTGCCTCATGATTTGACTGATCTGCAGAAAGAAACGCGTGTTGAAACTTGTGTTGCCTTGTTGAACCGGTACAGAAATGAAGGAATATTGGATCGGATTGTAACATGTGATGAAAAGTGGATTCTTTATGATAACCGGAAAAGAAAAATGCAATGGCTGACCCCAGGTCAAATGCCACAACAGTGTCCTAAAGCAAAACTTACCAATAAAAAGGTAATAGTAACTGTTTGGTGGTCTCAGCATGGTGTTATTCACTATAGTTTTCTCCGATCTGGTCAAGCAATAACGGCAGATGTCTATTGTGCCGAACTCCGAACCATGTTGACAAAACTAGCAGTAAAACAGCCCCGACTCATGAATCGATCTTCACCATTATTGCTCCACGACAACGCGAGACCTCACACAGCACGAGAAACCATTTTGACCCTTCAGGAACTGCAGTTAGAAACCATTCGTCATCCTCCGTATTCACCAGACCTTGCTCCAACGGACTACCATTTTTTTCGTGATTTGGACAATTATCTACGTGACAAGAAGTTTTCTTCCCAGGAGGCAGTACAAAATGCTTTCACACAGTTTGTGCAGTCTAGATCGTCGGAGTTCTATCGCAAAGGCATTAATAACCTTCCCATTAGATGGCAGCAATGTATAGATAATAATGGCAACTATTTTGATTAAATAAATTTGTTAAAAATTTAAAAAATAAACAATTTAGATTTTCAGTACAAATCGGCAATTTCATACTTTAACCCCTATTATTATAAATTTTGACTATTATAAAAAATAGATGCCAATTTAAAATTACTACTCCTAAGATTATTGATTTATATACAAATCAAATTAATCAGAGGTCGAGTCAGTAACAGCATTTGTTGTTGCATATTCTGCACTTGATTTAATATTCTAGAAGTACCTTGTACAATTGTCTGAAACAAGTAAGCATCTTAAAAAACACTGTCTAAGTGTGTTAGAAATTGTTATGCTTGATTGTCACTCACCTGGGTAATAGCATTTGTTGTCTGCATTTTCTGCACTTCAGTTAACATTCCAGATGTATTTGGCTGTACAGTTGGCTGTAGAGTAAACAAGTAAGCGTACAAATACATATTGGTCGAGTCTAGCCCAACGCGAGCGCAGGCAAATTAATACACAGCTAGTACTACCGTCTACACGTTCAACAAGTTTGAAAAAGATCAATACAAACAATCATTGCACAAGAGTTTTGTGTAGCTGCCCACACGTTGGTCGCTGTCAGTTTTTATTGTGCGTTGAAACCTTAGAGGATGGAAAAAAATAAAAGAAAGGAGCTGCCCTAAGTACAGAATCAACGTGCATATTACCAAAATTTGAAAGTTACAAATGGCGGATTTCTTTAGTGTTGTACCATAATCTATCGATAAGTCATTATCGACATGCAAATGTATGGCTTGAATTTTTGTTTCTTTAGTTTACTGTAACCAAAGTATGCCTAAACAAATACAAGTCTGATAATTTAATCTCGAGTGGTATATTATTATAAATGTCAACACACATTTTTAAACTTCAAAAAAAATTTATTTTCAACATTACAACTGGTAACTTATTTAGTAAAAGTCACCAAACTGCTGTGCAGTTTGTTGGCGACATGCGCATTCTTGCTTAATTATACCTACTTTACTTGTATTTAACATTACGTAGTATTAATTGTACTTACTAAATAAAATATAAAAATTACTTTAAGAGGTACGCCTTTAACCTACATTTTAGTACATATTTACATAACGTCTTTTAACTAACCGTCAAGTACAAGTCTATTCAGGTTTCTGCGGATTCTAGTATTCCCGTTAATTCCAGGGCTTTCTTAAGCAAATGAATCTATCAAGCAATTTTAACACAGAAATAATGGAAATAGTTGTAAAAATCAATTATCGGAAATCAACAATTATCATGTACTAGCTTTTCCCCACGATAAAATCCCCGCAATAAAGTTGCAAAAAAGAAATGACAAAAACGAACGTGGTGGATGCTGATTATTCCAGAAACAGAACAACATGACATTTTGTTGATATATAATATATGTATACTTCTTTATTTTGTGTTTTGATTTTTTTTTAATAGAGTTATAAAACCAGTATGCATTTCATATGCGGACGGACTAACGTGTGAACGCTATTGGTCGAGCGCCTTTGGTTTGTGATAAGCCGAATGAACTCTATACACGTTGGCGCTCGCCTTCACTCGGTCAGCTAGGCGAGTGACACCGAACAAGGCAAGGCAAGGCAAATAGGCTGTCTATACGTTGGTATGTTGTCATTGTATTGCAGGCTTTAAAAAAATAGTCATTTTTAATAGTTAGAGTTGTCATTGGGAAAAATCAGAAACGAGTGGATAATTTTGTTTTCAGGAACTGAGAATAGCTAGTAAATGAGTCTTGTTTAATCTAAATTGAACATAAAATTATTTACCAATAAACCTAATGATGGAATAGCATTGTCATGTAATCTAGTTACATTTAAAGTTCTGTTAAAATTTGACTCTTCAAAATGAAGCGAACAAATGAAGATGGTCTTTGATCCAACGTTTATATTCGGCAGTCCTATGATTTCCAACCATTCTTTCTTCCTTTTTTCATTTGTAGGAAAACTTGAAATAATAATAATAAAACAATAAAAACCTCATAGTGAATTGTTTTAATAACAGAATATCGACAATATGTATGCTTACAAGATCAACACTATCTCAAAATAATCGTTAACAACAATCATCAAAATATACAAACAAACAGGCAATCTAAAGTAACAAAAGCAAAATTTGGCAAGATTTATAAATAAACTACTTAAATAAGTCTAATTACATAAAATATTCGGGCTATTGTGTGATTTATAGACAAAAAAATAACACATGCCTGTGCAATGTAACATTCGATTGATTTGCAGTTTTTCTAAAGCTGCATCCTTTAATGCTGCAGTATCGCATTTTTATTAATACCTAATTATTCTCACTGTCAATATTTTAATTTAATTATAATACATGTGAATAATTCAATAATACATTTGGAAAAACATATGTTTTGACATTTGATGTACTTCCCTTTGACAACGGTATCATGTACCTCATGTACTTGAAATGGCCACGGTTGGCATTTAAAATGACGTTACGAATTTTCGATTCCCGTGTTTGACACAGACCAATGTAATGCTATCTCTTTTGGCTTAAGACGGCACGTAATAGTTAAACAAAGACAATAATATGTTTATGTTTTCGACGTCGAAATGCATCATATACATATAACGTCTGATTTATATATATGTCAACGTAACATGTCCTTTAGTTTCCATAGTCTAAGACCAAAGCACATGTTATATTGACGTATATAAATCAGACGTTATATGTCTATAATGACATTTGGACAGTGAAAACAAACATTTTATTGTCTTTGTTTAACTACTGCGTGCCGTCGTAAGCCAAAAGAGATAGCACTACATTGATTTACCTTAGTCAATCACGGGAATCGAAAATACGTAACGTCATCTTATATGCCAACTGTCCTCATTTTACCATTTTTGGAGTACCCTTTGGCATCCGCTTCCGGTTGTCAAAGGAAAGTACATCAAATGCCAAAACCAATGTTTGGCCAAATGTTTTAGTGAATTTTTCGCATGAATTGTAATGAAATGGACAAAAATATTGACAGTGAGAACAATTACGCATTGATAAAAATGCGTCGCTGCAGCATTAAGGGGTGCGGCAGTAGAAAAAGCGGAAATGAACCGAATGTTACATTACACGGCATGTGTTATTTTTCTGCCTATAAATCATACAATAGTCGAAATATCTCATATAATTAGACTCATTTAAGTGATTTGTTGATAAGTCTTGCCGAATTTTGCGTTGATTACTTCAGATTGCCTGTTTGTTAGTATATTTTAATGATTGTTGATAAAGATAATTTTGAGATAGTGTTGTTCTTGTAAGCAGACATGTTATCGATATTCTATTATTGAAACAATTCACTATGAGGTTTTTATTATTTCATTATTGTTTT
>NW_020653200.1:17560225-17585410 GCF_003589595.1 Hyposmocoma kahamanoa | reverse complement strand
GAAACAATTCACTATGAGGTTTTTATTATTTCATTATTGTTTTTTTTTAAAGTTTACCTACAAATGAAAAAAGAAAGAAAGAATGGTTGGAAATTATACGACTGCCGAACATAACAATGTTTATGAAACACCATCTTCGTTTTTTCGCTCCATTCAAATTTAAATAGAACTTTGAATGTAACTAGATTACATGATAAAGCAATTCCATCGTTACATTTATTGGTAAATAATTTTATATTTAATTTTGAAAAATTGGCTCATTACTTGCCTAGTAATAATAGCCTAGTATTAATAATATTTTGATTACAGTAAACTACACAAATTTGTGAACATAAAACACAATAACAACAGTTTCAACATTCAAGCCATACATTTGCATGTCGATATTGACTTATCTATGATTATGGTACAACACTAAATCCGCCATTTGTGGTGGACATTTTTGGTTTAGGTAGGGACGTTTATTCCGTAGATAAGGCAGCTCCTTTTCTTTATTTTTTTCCATCCTCTAAGATTTAGCTACACTTATCTATAGAGGTGTGGCTCTAGAAAAAATAACTGTGTCATTTTAATTGTGATACGTGGTTAAGGTAGAGGTTACATTATATTTTTTTAGTTACTGTTCTGTTAATTGAGTTCTGTTAATTTTACGGGACATTGGATGGGATATAGATATAGAGAAGTGTGTATTATATTGATTTCAACTCTAATAATATCTGCGGGTAGGTGTAAGAAAGTAAACATCATCTGGATCACCTAAAGCTTTTAATAAATTATTAATAAATATATTTATAGCATTTTTGTACAAAGTTCTTATGGAATATTAATAATTAATGCTGTATTATCTTGAGGATATCCCAGCTACAACATTATTATATCGCAGTTGTCACTACAAGTCACTTCACTCTCACTCAAAATGGATGCCATCCAGGAATCTAGTCCCAAACTCCAGCAATTGTTTACCAAGAGGATGGATGCATATCAAGGTGAGCTTCAGGTTGCATCCCCATCAGCCAATATTGACACCCTGAAGACTGATTTTGCAGCATTTCGGTCATTCATTTTGACTGCGCTTCAAACTTTGCAACAGCTGGTTGCCGTTCTAGATCGTCAAATTGATAATATGGAGATGCGCAGCCGAAGAAAAATGTTGCTATGTCATAGCTTGCCCAAGTTGAGGGATGAGGACACACTACAGCTGTGGTTGCAAGTACCATCGTTAGTCGATTGAAGATTTCTCCGTTAAGTGTACCAGCAGACGTAATCGTATGGGGCGTGCGCCTAGTGATAACAAGCCAAGGCCAGTGCTGTTCAAACTGCGCGACATCGAGACGCGAAACTAGATCTGGTATGCCAAGATCGCGTTCAACTCGTACTGTACTACAAAGATTACTCTCTCAGAGTAATCTTCATAGTACAGTACGAGTACGTATCCAGTCCTATCCGTACCCGAACAGAATCTACAAGTTTAGTAAGAAAGAATACAAACATGAAAATGAGATCAAAGAAAAGTACAGCAGAAATATCACTTTTTACTAGTGACACAAGCAGTTCTTCCCTTTGTCGAGACCACGGGTTTGGACGAATCCGTGACGATGGGTACCTTGGCGATCACGGGTTTCAACTCCGCTGGCGCAGGGATGTTCTTCAGGTAATCTATGGAAGTGATGCGCCCTCGTTTCCCGTTGGGCCGAAATCGATGACAACACCCTGCTGTGTGAAACATTTGTTCTCACCAAACGTGTCACGGGCCGCCATAAAAACGTCATCGTCGTATGAGTCGTGAGAATTTGCTTAAAGATGCACGTGCTATTGATTGGTCTCCAATGCTTGATTCTCAGACTGTGGATAAGCAGGTTAAACTTTTTAACACATGCATTAACCAACTGTACGACAAACATGCACCTTTCCGATCTATAAAATTGAAACATCTTCCGGCACCATGGCTTACCGATGCCATAAAGTTATTAATGAACAAAAAGGCAGCTGCTAAAACAAAATATAATTGTCTCTAAGCAACCTTAATAAAGCAACTTATGCCAAAATCCGTAATATGATGTATAGGGACGCTTTGCGTCGCACTATTCATAAATCCATATAGAACGAGCATCCAACGAAAGCTTGGAAAGTCCTCAAGTCGCTGGGTATTCTCTTAATGTACATTTTTCCTCTTCCTCTAGTATTAATAATACTATTAAAATTAAAACTTTAAACCAACTTTCGGCCTTACCACTGACCACTCCCCGTTTTTTGATCAATTTTCGGATTGTGGTGTTAAGAAGTGTATCCTGTCAATCACCTCAAATGCAGTTGGTTGTGACGGTATAAGTCGCAATATGCTAGTGCCAATCCTTGATATCATTCTTCCAGTTCTCACTTTCCTCTCAATCTGGCTTCCGTCCCGGCCACAGCACTGTCACGACTTAAGTGAAAATCACCGACGATATTCGTCTTGGGATGGAAATAGGCCAACTAACTGTGCTAACACTATTGGACTTCAGCAACGCATTTAACACAGTCGACTTCGACATACTTCTTACGTTTGCTGCACTCTCTTAACATATCTCCAATGATAATTGATTGGTTTCACAGTTATCTGTACGGTCGCAGGCAACGAGTTCCCCATGACGATAATTTCTCCTCATGGTGTAACATGACAGCTGGCATTCCGCAAGGCGGCATTTTGTCTCCTCTTCTGTTTGCCATATTTATTAACTCTATTTCTCTTAAACTTTATTGTTCCTACTACCTATATGCAGATGATCTACAGATATACTGTCAAGCACCGCCTTCAAGGTTAGCCGAGGCTATAACGACTACAAATCCGAACCTGCTCCGTATCACGGAGTGAAGTGAGACATTTGGACTTTCTGTCAATCCTATCAAAACTCAGGTGATAATAGTGGGTAGCTCCAGATTACTATCCAAAGTAGACTTGAGCGCACTTCCTAAGAAATCCAAATTTTGACCGTGAGGCTAAAAGGAATAAAGTCAAAACCATCGAAATTTAGATGGTTTCGACATTCCTTTTAGCCTCACGGTCAAAAATTTGGGAATAATCATGGACAGTTCTCTGCGTTTGGGTCCGCAACTACAAGCTGTCAGCCGTAAATTGTAAGCGTCGGCTGCATCGTTAAGGCGGCTACGTAACTTCTTACCTACTACTACTAAAATTGCGCTAGCACAATCTTTGTTGTTTCCAGTCTTCGACTACGCCGACGCCAGCTACCTCGATCTCTCGGAGGATCAGCTAGATAAACATGAGCGTCTTCAAAATTTTTGTATTCGATTTATATATGGTAAGCGTAAATATGAGCATGTTTTTCACTATCGTTCTGAGCTCAAGTGGCTTCCTATTCGCCTTCGCTGGAATACTCATATACTATCCCTTCTATACAACATAATGTTCAACCCGTCTTTCCCACACTACCTTAAGGATGGATTTAGTTTTCGACACTGCTCGAATACTCAGTCATAACGGTCTTCAGAAAATCTTAGTCTCAAGTTGCTATCGCACTCCACTTCGTTTTACGATTCTTCTTTCTCTGTGCACACTGTTCGTCTCTGAAACTTTCTCTTCTACCTTTCACACGAGTATTATACTGTTGCTAGGTTGCTTCTCTTTCTTTCAAAACATGTATTGCAAGTATTGTGTATGTAGGAATATATTATGTAGTTGTGTGTATATACATATGTAATATTGTATCGTATCATATGTGTATTTATAAGTATAATGCGTTGTTTAATTATTTCTATATATATGTGTAAATGTTTGTATCTAGCACCCCCGCTTTTATTCTTGTTTAATCTCCATCCTAAGTTTGCTTGGAAGAAATCGGTGTAAGCGATAAAACCGCCAATTGTTACCCTGCTAATATGTTTAATTTTTGTCCTGTAATCTCTCTATGCACGTGGTGCTAACAATAAATTTTTTTCTATCTATCTATCTACCCGTAGCCGTTCTTGAGTAAAATGTAATTTAGGATATCGTGGAGTAAAAGGGTATTCTGTCAGACGGAAATTATAATGACCATTTAATAATAATAATAACGCACACACTCAACATGGCCCCGCACTAGGGAAACCCTGTGTCGCGGGTGCCATGGACACACACATAGACAACGACAAAATTACAAACTCACGAGAGAAATAAATGTAGGCCATAGAAATATTTCTCCCGACCCGGGAATCGAACCTGGGACCTTTGCGTGGCAGTCCGGCATGGTAACCGTTCGGTCATGGAGGCAGTTAAAATTTACGTGGGTAGATACGTCTTATTTTAGTTTCACAATAAATCTGTAAAAAATCCAAGTTGCATAGAGGTATCATATTTTCATTAAAAAAATTACAATCGTGAAATTGATTTACAAAAATGGGCAAGAAATGACCTCAACAGTTACGGTCCCATTTAATTACTACTAACATCCGCTAAAATATTAGTATCATGTCAAAGAAACTATATCAATTTTGTCATAATATAATATCTATACCATAATACTTAGACTATGGAAACTAAAGGACATGTTACGTTGACATATATATAAATCAGACGTTATATGTATATGATGCATTTCGACGTCGAAAACATAAACATATTATTGTCTTTGTTTAACTATTACGTGCCGTCTTAAGCCAAAAGAGATAGCATTACATTGGTCTGTGTCAAACACGGGAATCGAAAATTCGTAACGTCATTTTAAATGCCAACCGTGGCCATTTCAAGTACATGAGGTACATGATACCGTTGTCAAAGGGAAGTACATCAAATGTCAAAACAAATGTTTTTCCAAATGTATTATTGAATTATTCACATGTATTATAATTAAATTAAAATATTGACAGTGAGAATAATTAGGTATTAATAAAAATGCGACACTGCAGCATAAAGGATGCGGCTTTAGAAAAACTGCAAATCTATATATAATTTGATATGTATATAAATCAATAATCTTAGGAGTAGTAATTTTAAATTGGCATCTATTTTTTATAATGGTCAAAATTTATAATATAATAGGTATTATTTTTACATTTAAATTGATTTGGTTTTTAAATTCTAGGACAATATTGTTAGAGGATTGAAAAAGAAATGTGAGAATCAGCTGAGAAAAATTAAAAGTTTAAAGGAAAAAATCAGACGACAGAAAATAAAAATTGCCAATATGGAAAAAGTCATGTCCGAGCTCAAGGAGCGGAACTTAACAAATGCTGAACAAGTAACATTTTTTGAAGATTGTTCGGGCCCAAAAGATTTCCTAAAGAGGCAAATTAGGAAATCTAAAGGTTTACCAGTGGGAAAACAGTACAGTGAGGAAATAAGAAAATTTGCGCTTACTCTCCACTTTCTGTCACCAAAAGCATATAATTTTGTTCGTTCGACGTATAACACCTGTCTACCACATGCGCGTACGTTAAGCAAATGGTATCAAAATGTTAATGCTGAGCCCGGCTTCTGCCAGGAAGCCTTTGATACTTTAAAAATGAAGGTTCAATCAAGTAATACGCCAGTTATATGCTCGTTAGTTTTGGATGAAATGTCTATAAGAAAGTCCTTATGTTGGGATGCCCAAAGTAAGACTTATTGTGGTAGAGTAAATTTTGGTACTAATTTGGACAGTGATGCCTTTGAAATAGCCAACCAGTGCCTAGTTCTTCTATTTACGTGTATCAACGGAACCTGGAAACTCCCAGTCGGTTATTTTTTTATTACAAGTTTAACGGGTGATCAAAAGTCTGCACTGGTGGAGCTATGTATTAAAAATTGTGAACAAGTAGGCATTAAAGTTGTAACTTTAACTTGCGATGGACCTGCAAGTAACTTTAGTATGTTCTCTTCATTAGGATGTGACTTGTTAAAAGACCAAAATAAGACCGACTTTGTTTGCAGCGAAAGCAATATACACGCCTTTATTGACCCATGCCACGCCATTAAATTAGTTCGAAATGCATTTGGTGAGTTAAGAATATTTTACGACGCATCGGGAAGAAAAGTTAATTTTGCATATTTTATGTAGAATTATTACAAAAAATACAAGATACTGAGGGTCTACATATGGCCACTAAATTAACCAAGGCTCATGTTTTTTTTGATAAACAAAAAATGAAGGTTCGTTTGGCGACTCAATTAATGAGCAATTCAGTGGCAGATGCTTTAGATTATAGCGAAAATGTTTTAAAGCTTAAAGATTTTCAAGGGTAAATTTTATAAAATTATTCAATGACGTGTTTGATTGTTTAAACAGCCGTTCTCTACGGCCTTCTGCCTGGAAGAAAGCCTTATGTCCAGAAAATATTGGATTAGCACAGGCTTTGTTTGAGGGTGCCATTGGCTACATAAAAAACTTACAATTGCCATCAGTGAAAATCGGTTTTATTGGACTCATCATAAGCATGACTAGTGCTTTAAAATTATTTCAGTACCTAGTGCAGGATACAGCCTTACTCAAATATTTACCTCTATACAAGACGAGTCAAGATCACCTTGAACTGTTTTTCTCCTCAATTAGATCACGTGGCGGTTTTAATGATAATCCAAACGCTGTCCAATTTAAGGCTGCATTTAAAAGATTAGTAATTCGGGCGGAAATAAGAGATGAAGGTGTAGGCAACTGCATTCCACTTGAACAAATAAATATATTAACTTGTTCGTCTAAAATACACCCCGTAACGTCTATAAATGATTTAACAGAAAAAAAATCTTTTGTGGAAGTGCCTTTTGTGAAGATGATAGCGACTTATACGAAGATTTCATGGATTGCTTAGATAATAATAATTTAAGCAATTATATTCAATGTGTAGTCACATATATTGCTGGCTTTGTTGTAAAAAAACTGTGTAGGTCTCTAAAATGTGACAATTGTTTAGACATGTTGTTTTGCAGTGATGGGGGTTTTGCACCTAGTTTAATAATGCAAAAAACTAGGGGTGGCCTGACTTATCCATCCAATGATGTTGTGGTAGTACTAAAAAAAGTTGTAACGTGTTTAAAATCCATTTTATTTTGAAAAGAAAAACCGGAGAATTATTATTTATATATTTTCAAATTTTACATGGAATATTTCGAAGAGTCTGGTAAATTATTTAATTCAGGAGAGACGAATCACGACACAAATCATAAATATTTGTTAATTAAAAGCGTGATGCAAATATATATGGATTTGAGATTCAAATATTTTGGAAAAAAAAAATTGAAAATTTGTCACTTCGAAATTATTTAGGTAAATAAAATTATTTTATTCCGTCATGAATAATTTTAGTAATTTTTACCCGACTGCATGAGAAGGTGGGCTATGTTTTTTGAGTGTATGTTTGTTAATTTCTTTTTCACGCTGTACAGCCTAAATGGCATGATGGATTTTGAGATATGAGGTGTCGTTTGATTCGTCTTGATTGGTGGGGCTGTCATAGGTTTATCTCTTTTCAGTTATTTTTTTGCAGTCGGGTTTTTATTTTTTAAAATAATTTGGTTTTTGTAAATCTATATACATATTTAAAGGAGTACGGTCCAGAGCAATTCACTGGTAGATGGACGCATAGCAAAAACTGTAAGTACTGGAACATGATAACTTGAGGGTATGTTAATTTTATTCAGTGAAGGAGTACTAAGAACGGATTTTTCAAATTCATCCCCTGAGAGGGCGAAAACGGTTAAAAACGTTTGCATGAAAAATAATATTCCTTGAAATTACAAAGACGAAACTTTGCATAAATATTTTACAATAAAAATGGTAAAAAAATGGCATGAAAAATGCGGCGAAATGGGGTAATAAAGTTTGTATGGTAACTTTTTAACACGTGGTGCGATTTGGTTCATACTTGAATATTTTTCATTTGTATAAAAATTGTACGCGGACGAAGTCGTGGGGAAAAGCTAGTACATGATAATTGTTGATTTCCGATAATTGATTTTTACAACTACTTCCATTATTTCTGTGTTAAAATTGCTTCATAGGTTCATTTGCTTAAGAAAGCCCGGGAATTAACGGGAATACTAGAATCCGCAGAAACCTGAATAGACTTGTACTTGACGGTTAGTTAAAAGACGTTATGTAAATATGTACTAAAATGTAGGTTAAAGGCGTACCTCTTAAAGTAATTTTTATATTTTATTTAGTAAGTACAATTAATACTACGTAATGTTAAATACAAGTGAAGTAGGTATAATTAAGCAAGAATGTGCATGTCGCCTACAAACTGTACAGCAGTTTGGTGACTTTTACTAAATAAGTTACCAGTTGTAATGCTGAAAATAAATTTTTTTTGAAGTTTAAAAATGTGTGTTGACATTTATAATAATATACCACTCGAGATTAAATTATCAGACTTGTGTTTGTTTAGGCATACTTTGGTTACAGTAAACTAAAGAACCAAAAATTCAAGCCATACATTTGCATGTCGATAATGACTTATCGATAGATTATGGTACAACACTAAAGAAATCCGCCATTTGTAACTTTCAAATTTTGGTAATATGCACGTTGATTCTGTACTTAGGGCAGCTCCTTTCTTTTATTTTTTTCCATCCTCTAAGCCATAATATAATATGATATCAAACAGGCAACCATAGACAAAAAATGCAGTATACTTCGTGGACGCTGTCTTTTCGTTATAATAATAACGCACAAACTCAACGTAGCCACGTACTAAAAACCTTGTGTCGCGGGTGCCATAGACGCACATATAGAGAACCACAAATTACGAGAGGAATAAATGTAGGACATACAAATATTTCTCCCAGTCCGGGAATCGAACCTGGGACCTCTGCGTGGCAGTCCGGCATGGTAACAGTTCGGCCGCGGAGGCAGTCGACGAGAAGCGACGCGCTCTTTTAGCTCCTATTTTTATCGACAGATTATGTAACGCAAGTTTATTGAAATTATTTCTCCGTCGTATTGTATATTAAATAATAATATTATAAATTATAAATAATTAATAGTACATTACTGCAGAGGCCGGGAAGTAAGGGATTGCTGGACGAGTGAGTGGCCGAGCGCTAGCGAGGTCTTGTGTTAATACGAGTCAAGCAATCCCCGTTCTGGCCACGGCGTGTAGGTATAGTGCCTTTCTCAAACCATGCGAGGAAATAATAAAATACTAAAGAGAAGATGTATAATAAAAAAGTAAAAAAACTAAATTTATTAATATTAAAATCATAATATTATATAGGGAAACTGTAGGTACAACGGACCCAGTGGGTAAAACGGACCGCACCTTTTACTATGAAACTACTACTGCCATCTATTAACGTTTTACGTCCACTTGGTAGTCGCTACTCTCTCTCTTTGTCAGTGTCCTTGGAGCGGCCGTGCGTTAGCACACGTTTTTATCAAGGTAAGTTAGTTTTTGAGTATTTTGATGTAAAAAGAATAAATTTTGATTTTGTTTTTGTTTTTGTTTTGATTTAATTACTCCTTATTACACTTTATTTTAACGATACAATAAGCAAAGATCCCTAATAATTTAACCTCGAAATATTTAACTAATTATATACCTACTAAAAAGGCAAAATGGAACGGGCAAAATGGACCGCGTGGTCCGTTTTGCCTTCAAATATTTTTGTATGCAATATTATTATGGGATTTTGGTAATTCGATTTTTTTTTATTTCAGATGGTTAACAACTATAAAAGAAAATCAGATTTACAATCTTGGAGTGAAGAGGATATGAAAAATGCAATTGAAAAGGTAGCAAGTCGTAAAATGGGGCTTAACCAAAGTTGCCGCTACTTATAATGTTCCAAAGACTACTTTAATACGAAGACTGACAAAATACGAATCTACCAAAGATATTACTAAAACTACGGAGAAGAAAATGGGCCGGTATGAACAGGTATTTAACGCGAATCTAGAGAAGGAATTATCATCTTATGTCAAATATATGGAAAATCGTTTCTTTGGTTTAACTACAAAGGATCTAAGAAGACTTGCTTACGACTTGGCTGAACACAATAAATTACAGCACAAATTTAATAATGATACAAAAATGGCTGGACCGATTTGGCTAGATAATTTTCTAAAGCGTAGCCTGGACTTGAGTCTGCGTAAACCCGAGCCGACTTCAGCAGCTCGAGCAGCATGACTTAACCAAGTTGTTGTCAACAAATTTTTCGATCTCTTGACAGACCTAGTCGCTAAATATAAACTGACACCTGGCCGAATCTTCAATGTCCATGAAACAGGTATGACAACGGTGCCAAAAAGTATGCCTCGTATCGTTGGTACAAAAGGCAAGAAACGGGTAGGACTATTTACTTCTGCTGAGCGAGGTCAGCTCGTCACTGTTGTTTGCTGCTTTGGAGTACCTCCTACATGCCTCCTCATTTGTATTCCCTCGTAAAAGGATGAAACCAGAATTAATGTTGAATGCCCCACGAGGATCCTGGGCTTTGTGTCATGAAAGCGGGTCGATCCAGAAAGAAATTTTTACAGCCTGGTTCGAAAAGTTTATCAAGTTTTCACGAGCGTCTGTCGATAATCCCGTTTTGCTCTTACTGCCAGCCACACAAATAATATGGATGTCATAAACTTAGGCAGGAATAACGGCGTGCGTATCCTTTCATTTCCCCCACACTGCACGCACCGACTACAACCTTTGGATCTAGGGTTCATGAAACCATTTTCAACCTATTATACTGAGGCAGCAAATAACTGGATGAGATTAAATTCTGGCAAAGTTATAACCCAATTTCAAATTGCAGAGCTTGTCGACAAAGCTTTCCAAAAAGCTGCAACTCTATCAACTGCTTATAATGCCTTTCAAACTACAGAAATCTGGCCGTTGAATCGTGATGTGTTTACAGAGGTGGATTTAGCAGCAGCGACGACTGATATTGAATAGCCAGAAACAGAGCCGTCAGAAGACGATTTGACTACAATCAATGAACCAGGACCCTCTAAATCGAGCGATCAAGACACAGCTCAAGCAAGTACGTCACACACCATCAATGTGATAATGACTAATGAGTCTGAATCTTCTGCAATAAGTAACCCAAAATGCAAATATCGATGATCCGAATCTACCAACATTGAGTGACCAAGGCATTTGTCAGACAGAAAATTTGCTAACCAAAGATGAACCACGGCCATTTACGTCATTTTTTATTTCTCCAGAGGAAATAATGCCTATTTCTAGAACACCAAAACGGACTCGATCTACTGTTAGGCGAGGACAGACGGTTGAGTTAACATCATCACCTTATCGGGAAGAATTAGAATCGCTTCAAAAGACTAAAGAGAAGAAACAAAGAGCAAAGACGACAAAGCAGAATTTATTCGCAAAAAATAAGGGGAAAAGGACGGTAAAGACTCGACCAGGCAAAGGGGAATCCACTAAAAAAAATTACTAAAAAGAGAAGCTATACATCTTCCGGCAAAGCAGAGGACGATGTTAGATGATTTTATTGTTCACGTTTATTTTCTGAATTAATTGAAAAATGGGTTAAGTATCCAGAATGTTCTTTATGGGCACACTGTAGTTGTGCCGGTGTTGAGGATGACGATAAAGACGTTAGGTTTGTTTGTGAAAGGTGTGCTTCCGCGTAGGTGCACTAATTCTTAAGTTTTTGCTTATATTTTTGTAGGTCCTTTTTATCTTCATGCGTGATCCGTTTTACCTCGACATGAAGGCAAAACGGACCAATTCGAGGTTTTTGGAAATCATCCAATATCTTCTAAATCTGGGATTTATTTTAAGTATTGGTTGTAGACATATAAGATGACTAAATGCTCAATTATATAACGTTAAACAAATGATAATAAAGCCGTTCATTTTTGTTTACAGTCGAATTTTCCTTAAGTGGTCTGTCCTACCTTCAGTTCCCCAAAAAATATATTGTGATTTTCTATGTTCTTTGTGGTGATATTCTTATATTGTCTATACTCCTGCACGCACCGTTTATCCCTAACATTAGAGCAACCTAAAACAAACAAAGGTTTATTTTACTGTGTCGAAACTAATATCTTACAATGTTACACATTACGATATATGAGTATATACGAACAAACCTTACTTAGTCCTTAGTTGCTAAGCAATTGTAATAATAACAATAATAATAATAATAATAACGCACAAACTCAACATAGCCCCGTTCTAGGGAAACCTTGTGTCGAGGGTGCCATGGACACACACATAGACAACCACAAGTTACACCCAAATACACGAGAGAAATAATGTAGGCCATACAAATATTTCTCCCGGCCCGGGAATCGAACCTGGAACCTCTGCGTGGTAGTCCGGCATGGTAACCGTTCGGCCACAGAGGCAGTTAAATTGTCATCTGGAGCCTCGTGTAAAAATTTCAATATGTTCTCTGCAGTAAATATTTTTGATTTTTTAGTTTTGTAACCAGCAGATTGGTGCTTCAGTAGGGACTTCAAATTACTGTATTCTAATGATAACGCTGTGTTTAAGTTGGACTGTACCTAAATTTGGGTATGGAATACGTGACCCATAATGTTAATAGCTTTTGAGTTTTAGCAAATTTGCTAAAATAAGCTACAAACACAGTCTCTGAAAACGAATTAGCATTTGTTTTCGCTTCTCCATTGCATGAAAGTTTCATAAGTTTTCATTTATCTTACTTTTCTCATAAGCGGCAACAAGTTTTCCATCACTAATATTACCTCGTTTTATATTAGGAGGAGTACATACGGTCCATTTCTGTACTTTCGTTACGTAAATGTATTTTTAAATATTTAGCACAGTGTAGTATTGACCTCATAATATTCAGAGTCCGTAGTAGTTCATGTGAATAAAATTACTAGTTTGGAGCGCTCGTTCAATGTCCGAGCAAGGACAAGACGAACCAACTAACTAAGGAACTAGATGAACTAGAAGACCAACCTCGTTCAGTTGACCGATTAAACTAACTAGGATCGCTCCCTCTAAGGAAGGAGGTCAACTTTCTCGTTTCCAAGAACACCCTTGTGGGGAGGAATCTACATCAGAATAATATTCATGCCTATTTGATATTTGACTTCGATCTTTGGGAATTTTGAATCAAAAGAGCCCTCATAACAGGGCTTAGAGGATGAAAAAAAAATAAGGGCCATAGCTCACTTTGATAAATAGTGTATTGAGTAATTTGTGCAAAATCAGAATAATCTTGTAAAATAAACGGAAATTTAGTGTAGCCAGATAAAGTGGGAATTGTTTTCTGTATTTTAGAAATTAGGGAATTGTTACTAATTGAGGAGAGCTTT
This sequence comes from Hyposmocoma kahamanoa, assembly GCF_003589595.1. Classification (NCBI taxonomy): domain Eukaryota; kingdom Metazoa; phylum Arthropoda; class Insecta; order Lepidoptera; family Cosmopterigidae; genus Hyposmocoma; species Hyposmocoma kahamanoa. The sequence continues at coordinate 17,572,214 of NW_020653200.1, read as the reverse complement.
AGAAGGAATTTAAATTTAAGAAATTTAAATCTTATTTTCAATGGAGGCATGTTACACTCCAGCTGCAATGAAGCTATTGGAGATGTCCTGAATGCTCCAGTAATGAGTCTTAAGTTCGCATTTTGATTTTATCTAATTTATCGATTAAGTTGTGTTCAGAAACAAAACAAATATGGCCATACTCAAAATGACTCCTAATTAAAGATTTATACAGAATTAATAATATCAATGGATCAGCTCCCAGTATGTTCCTGCCAAAGTTTTTAAAGCATTAAAAGCACTACTGCATTTTGCTATTATATAGTTGACATATTATTGCCAAGACAGATTGCTAGTGAAAATAACCCCTAAAAATTTGGTTTCTGTTGAGCAAATTATTGCTTCATTGTTGTACATAATATTAAAATAATTAATTACTTAAGTACTAAATACTACGACTTTACTTTAAGAGACGTGTATTTCCAAGTTAAGGTAATCAAAATACTTTTTTTACTTTATAAGAGCAAAACTCAATTTTAATTTAATTGCACTTAGATCAGGTCCTGAACAATAAATAGCTAGGTCATCGGCATATAGTACAGTATTTATATTTGATCCTAATTCAGTGGTAATTTCGTTTATATACAATAAAAATATCAGTGAACTCAGAATACTGACTTGACAAGTACCCTTAGGGTCAACTCACAGTGGCGCAGAGTTGAAGCGTCGCGTCGCGTCCTGTTTTTACACTACAACGCTTGTCGACGCGCGTCGTCACGCGATGACGCACGTATTAGTGCGCCTGGATCACAGTGTGGTCGGCGTCTAACACCTCACTGCGCTCAAGTGACGCGCAGCGACCCGCGCAAATATTTTTTGGGTTTTCAAAAACATTATCAGGACTGTATTTATTCAAAAATTCTGGTACCCAGTTACTATTACTAAAACCACAGTTGTTTTTAGGAACATATGTTTTATTAAACATTCTCATTTGTTTCCAGATACTTAATGGAGTGCTGCGAGTAAAAGTTTCACATAAAATGACCCAGCTAGCTAAGCGGAATATATTACATAGATTATCATAAACTTCATTAGGTGTAATAAACTTCATTGAGTCTGCCTCAAATGTATTAAATAACTGTATTACTGTATATTTCCCAATTCACAAGTTTATAGTTAGGACGTTTATTTACAGGTGTACCTAAAACATTGCTTTGGATGTTACACTTGGGTGGACAACAATCACATAAACATTCAAATAATACAAACGTCCTCGTATATATTAGCCGTCAATTACATAACCGAAATATCTGATTACTACTCAGGCATATTAGAAATTTACTTAGTGAGAGCTACAATATACAGCCTGCTGACAACGAAGAATGTCAGTGACACAGACCTGGTCAGTGACCTTATAATGTTAACAAATAAAAAACTACCATCTAATATACATACCTATAAATAAATGGACAATTACTTTTAGATACTAAAATAGAGGAAAACAGAACCCACATTCAAATTTACGCGTATTTTCCTATACAAGAAGCGAATGATTTTATGTTGATTCACGTCACGCCAATACGCAGGATTTGCCCAGGGCCCAGTAGGCCCGGGACTAGGGCGGCCAATCGTGACAAAAAATTCACTGACGATAACAAGAAATAACTCATAGTACCCAGATATTCTAATGGCTCATACGCACATTATGGCGGGCCGCACTGCACCGCATCGTATAACAATAATCTTCATAAATCACTTTCGTACATTTTATGTATAAAATATAGATAATATGTTACATACCTATAATGTAATGTATAATGCTTACAAAAATCATCGCAATTTCTTTGCTATCCTAGAGCGGCGAAGAACATGCAATTAAACGAAAATTGCATTGTTGATTGACTTTTTAAAAATAAAACACATACCACGTGTTCTACAAAATGATTTACAATGTCAAATAACATACCTATTATGGAAACAGCTATACATGCAGAACGCTTGGCTTTTTATTGTCAAAGGTCATGATACTACATCAGTAATATGTGACGGACAAAGAGAAGACATTGAATTACATAATATTGGTGTGATACATATATCCGATAACTGTACAATTAAAACATTAAATAACATTCTTGCTGCTAAAAAATACATTTCAGTACAAGTGGTAGCTTCTTATTCCAAATATGTAAACTTTTCCATTGCGCAAAATATTATTTCTAAGAACATTACTAATAAGAAAAGAAGAGATTATAGTCCTCAAAGGATACGTTCAACTTATAATATTATAAGAACAATCTTTACACACATAATTAGGTAACACGGATTGAAAACAAATTAGCTTTCATACATAAATAACTAGTTTCGTTTCTTCATTAATTATTTTAGTTATAATTTTACTCATACTTTGTTATGGTTCCCAAATAGTGAACTGCAGCTGAGCAGTGGCCCGTTGCAGTTCCAGACAGTCGAGCGAGCCCACAACAGAGCAAATTCCCGGTCAAACTACAAAATACTGTACCGAAGCCACGAAGCCAACCAACCAAAATACAAGACAACCAACTACCACAGATGACAGGATTTATAGTCTACCGTTGAAACAGACAACCCAACATCAACATCAAAAGAAGAAATTGTAGGATTATATCAGCTGGAGTCCTGTTCCTGAGAGATGGTAGAATGTTCAACTTTGAGTTCATGTATTTAACAATAAAACTCAAGATCGTATCATACACTTAAATTGTCCCAAAAATAGCCTCATCGTCAGACTACAAGTGCAACATAGTAACATAATTAAGAGAAAGAGCTTCGTCGGCAACCAACACGCATAGCACAATAAGAAAAATCTATCATAATGTATTAGAAATTTTATAAGTAGTAATAAGAATTCTAAATATGCTCAGTTATCCACTATCATCTGAATTTAACTCATCCAACTCATTATCCTGCTTAGTACTACCCGCTACTTCTTTAACTGTGGCCAAGGCACCCTTAGCTGTCAGTAGATTGGTCTTGTGAGTCTGCATTACCGGCAGTGAGAAACCATTCCAGTACACATTGCACGACGTGTACTGCCTTACCTTCTTCCAACCTTCCGTTTGTCACCCTATTAGGTCTCCTGGTGACAGACTTCCCGTTTATATCTTGTGTACATTGACTTACAATTATATGGACGTCGGGTCCGCGCTAAAAAGTGTCCGAACTTATAGGGCGTTAAAATCGTATACAGAGCGTCATTCACGCTTTAGTCTTCGTTTGTTCGACTGACAGCGAAGCAAGCAAAATTAGACAGTACTGCGATGACATTACAATTTAAATTCAACGGTTTAGCTTTTTCATATTCCTTTATATGTCACTACGTTTAAATAGGTTGACTTGGGACATGTTTTTCGTGGTTTTTGTATTAGACCCGTCGTCCATTTATTTGTAAGTCAATGCTTGTGTATGTATTTCTCCGTCTATATATTTATGGTTAAGTTAGGCTACACACGGTTATAGGGCTATACTATTAGATAATTCATAAGGACGACCCCTGAGGTCTCACCGGTGGATTTAATAGGGTAGTTTATTTTTATGTTGACCTTACCGTAATTTCATGCACAGCAGGCGGTTGGTATTACTGCATACACAACCACACAGTACGTTGACAGACTAGCACTACCGCCAAATAAATACCTAACCGCACGCTGTTCAATCAGTATAATTACATAATAAATGACATAATAGAATAAACAATGACCATTATACTTTGCGGCACAAGTCATTTTCAACTACAAATTAGTGTTACGGTTAAATTTGTATCTAAAAATTCAGTACATATATATTTATTTATGACACTCTGTCAATTCAAAATTATTTTAAATATCACGAACACGATATCTTGAGTGATTTCACAACGAATATTTGGAGCGGTGACCTTCCTTAGATATATATTTTCCATTATACGTACGATTTTTCTACTTAAAACACTGTAGAGTAGGCTGTATGATTTGTATTGAACTGTCCGAATAAATATACGTTTGTATTTAGAATTATATAAGAATAAAGTGCATTGTAAAAAAGAACATCGTGATTGTTCTAGAAAAAGCTTCGGATTGAATACATGTAGTAAAGTTTTATTTATGATTATTTTCCTCGTTTCTCATTGAAATGTGCCTCTCACTACGCTAACCCACGGTTACGACCCTTACAAATGGTGGAGGCGCCGATTTGACAGAAATTTTGTACGATTTTATGGAAAAATCTCCGAAGAAAGTAAAAAGAAACATATAAGGTCGTAATTTTTATTTGTATTGAATGTTTTATAGTTTTTATCCTTGTGCTAGTGAAAAGGGCAAGAAAGAAAATCCAGTCGCGGCGCAGAAGTTTTCGGGGTTAAACGATGTAGACGAATTTATAAATTAGTTTGAGGCTATCAGCGTAATTAATAATTGCTCAGATGTGCAAAAAAGGCACTTGATTGCGACGTATCTTGAAGGGCCAGCTCTTCAATAGTATAAAACCAATTTTTCGTCATACACGACGTATGACATTGTTGCGCAAAAGCTAAAAGAGCAATTCCCGTCGCAGATAGACTATGCACAAGAGTTTTATTATAGGCGATAGATGGCTAACGAATCGCTCTTAAGTTATTTTTTATAATTTAGATAATTTAGTGACAAAAGCAAAGACACAGGTGATGCAAAATTTATCAAACATTACCTGAAGTCTTTGACAGCGAATTTTCAATAGACGCTGGCTAGCAAATTGTTTTGTCCAAGAACGAATTAAGAAAAACAATTATTACACATGGAAGATATATTTAATCAGGAATACAATATGAGACAACAAGGCATCGAATTACCAATATGTTTTCCTAAGGAGCACTCTCACTGTTGGCAAGCACAGGGTGATTCTTCACCGATAATTGGACCCGTGTCTATACAGCCGGAATATCAAACACCGCAGGCACTTATCGTAGCGGATACACCAAAGGAGTGGATCTTCGTTAGGATATCCTCAACGTGGATGTCATCAAGGCGCAGCTGGTAATTTAGGAAATTTATGTATCGTTGATAATTTTGATATAGATAGAGCAAGCTTTATAACCCTTTATATGAATGATATAAAATGCGATGCGTTGGTGGATACTGGCGCTTTGGTTTCGGTAATCTCTTCTGTTTTTGCAGATGAGTTACATTTACAGTTTGAAGAAGCTTCGAATTTCCCATTGCGTACTGTCGACGGAACGTCATTAAAAGTGCAGGCGTCCACCAAATTTTCGTTGACAATCAATGGAAATAAATATCCATCAAGGTTGCTTGTAGTGCAAGATGATGAGGAACTTCTTGTCTTGGGGCAGCATTTCTTAAGAGAAAACTAGGCAACTATAAATTTTGCGTTGCAAAAATTTATTTAAGTGACAATGTTAAAATTTCTAAAGCGTTAAAAGCGTAATTCCTGTAAAAATGTAATGCCAAAAAAATATAAATCGGTAAATAGTATTTTTAAACGTGTTTGTGTAAGAGAATTTATGGGATAAGGTTTCCAAAAACGAGCAGCCTTGATCGATACGATAAAGGAACGGATAGAAAGAACGCGATCAAAACAGAAGAGAGGTTTTGATAAGAAAGCTAGAGTTGCTTTATATCATCCAGAAGTGTTGGTAAAGTGTATTATCCTGGTAGAGTTAACTATATTGTGAGGAAAATAGGTGTGAATAGGTCTGGTAGGCAGGATCTTGTTCACGTAAATAGAATTAAGACGTTCTTTAGTAGATGGTTTAACGATTTTTTATTTCTAGTAGGTGATAAGTTATTTATGTTTTATCTTTATATGTTTATTAATCTTTTGTGTTTATTTTTCATATGGAGAAAATAATGAGGCGGTGATGATGCTGTTGCAGGAAGAAGGAATGGAAGTCTTTCTGGCGAATGCAGATAGATGCTAACATAGAAGTACAGGAGGAGGTGGATTACTGACTTGGATGAACTATTAACCTGTGTATATATATATGGTTGTCGATCATTCCTCCAGATGAACAAGAACTATCTGCATTCAATTGAAAATAATCATAAATAAAACTTTACTATGTGTATTCAATTCGAAGCTTTTTCTAGAACAACCACGATGTTCTTTTTTTACAATGCACTTCATTTTTATATAATTCTAAATACAAACCTATATTTATTCGGAAAGTTCTAATACAAAGCATAAAGCCTATTTTACATCCATATCAATGAAAGTAATTGAATATCAGAACTAACTAACAGAATACTTATTCACAAGTAACCTTCAAATCCTTAATAAAGGTATAATACCAACTTTTATAAATAAAAGATGTAGAACTATTATAGACCTAACCCTAGCGTCAGAAGGAGCAGTGGACCTTATCCACAACTGGCACGTGTCCGAAGAAGCATCTTTCTCGGACCACAGACGGATAAGATTCAGCTTAGAAACAGCCATTAAAGAACAACAACCGAAACGGAATCCCAGAAAAACCGACCGTAAACTATACACGGACAAACTACACCAGAACCTGGGAGAACCGGGAGCACCGGGAAGACTACTGGGCACAGCACAGATAGAAACACAGGTTAAAGAACTAACATCAAACATATTGAACAGCTATAACTCCGCATGCCCACTGAGTGACGCAGCCCCGCGACAAGGCCAACACTGGTGGGGACCTGAGCTTGAGAGGCTACGAAGAAGGGTAAGGAGACACTTCAATAGAGCAATGAACACATGCGCGGTTGATGCCTGGGCAAAACTACAAGACGGCCAAATCCAAACTAAAAAAGCACATACGGTTCAGGAGCACCGCGTCATGGCGAGGCTACTGCGGGAACATCACGTCTTGCGCACAAGGAAACAGAATAAGGAAAATCCTAGGCAACTCAAATTCAACTGAGCTAGGTTCAATACGCAAAATAGATAACACATACACAACTTCCCCTGCGGAAACGGAAAGAACCCTACTGGAAGTACATTTCCCGGGATGTAGGTTCGTCCAAGACGAAAGGTGTGTAGAAATGAACTACACCACATCGATTCATAACTGGCGATACGCAGAACAAGTAATGACATACGAAAAGACAAAATGGGCAGTAAACACATTTGAACCATACAAAGCTCCGGGCCAAGATGGAGTATTCCCCGCACTCCTACAATGGGGCGGGGACACACTGGTCCAGCACCTGGTCAACATCTTTGGGGCCTGTCTAGCATTCAGCTATGTGCCCCACAGCTGGCGAGAGGTAAAAGTCATATTTATACCGAAACCAGGAAAACCCGACTACACTGACGCGAAGTCCTTCAGACCAATCAGCCTCACATCGTTCTTCTTGAAGACTTTAGAAAGGATATGTGACAGAGAACTGAGGGATGGAGAGCTGAAGAACATTCCATTACACGGTAACCAACATGCATACAGCCAAGGCAAATCCACTGAATCGGCCCTACATGCGGTTGTGGGCAAGATAGAAGTGGCCCTTAAAAATAAAGCAATCTGCCTAGGCACCTTTATAGATATTGAAGGAGCCTTTGATAAAACCAACTTCTCCAGCATACAATCAGCAATGAAAAGTCACAGAGTAGATGAAGTGCTAATTAGCTGGATTAGCAACATGCTGAAACAATGAACAATAAAAACAACAGCAAATGAGACACCATGGGCCATAGTAGCGAAGGGATGCCCTCAAGGAGGGGTATTGTCGCCTCTACTGTGGAACATGGTCGTAAATGACCTTATCATTAAACTCAACAAAGAACATTTCTATACAATAGGATATGCTGATGACATAGCTATACTGGTAACAGGAAACTATGCCAATACACTCTGTGACATTACACAAGCGGCTCTCCGAATTGTGGAAAGATGGTGCAGAGCATATGAACTATCGGTAAATCCAACAAAGACGGAACTAGTAATGTTTACCAACAAACGACTACTAGGTAACTACCGATTACCCAAACTCTTCAGCACAGAAATACAGATATCAACCGAAGTCAAGTACTTGGGAGAATACTGGACAACAAGTTGAACTGGAACAAACATCTGGACAACAAAATTAAAAAAGCTACTATCACCTTCTGGCAGTGCCATAGAATGGTGGGTAAACAATGGGGACTTTCACCCAAGATAACACTATGGCTCTACACTGCGGTGATAAGACCCATGATCAGTTACGGCGCGATAGTATGGTGGTCACGAACCAAGCTGACGACCGCAACCGACAAGCTGGACAAATTCCAAAGACTCGCTTGCATGGCGACGACTGGCTGCATGAGGACAACTCCAACTGCGGCCCTCGAAGCGATGCTGGACCTTCGACCCCTCCCACTGTTCATCAGACAGGAAGCGGCGTCAACAGCAGTGCGTCTAAACAGAGCCGGCCTCTGGAAGCACATGAGGACCCCACATACAGAAATCCTTTACAAGACTGTCAATGAGGAACCGCTACTGGAGGCGGTTGTGGATAGGTCCCAAAACAGTACATCTTTGACAAGAAATACAAGATACAATTATTTGAAGATCCCAACGAAGGACTAAACCCCAGAGAGGTCCGAGTCTTCACAGATGGATCTAAAACAAACTCAGGAACAGGTCCTGGAGTATTCTCAGAAGACCTCAATATCAGGATATCAGCACCGCTTGGTGACCACAACACAGTATTCCAGGCTGAATGCATGGGCATCAAGTTGGCGGCAGATGCAATCATAGCGAGAAGAGTAAAGAACTACTCCATTCGAATACTCTCCGACGGTATGTCAGTACTTCAAGCACTGAATAGCTATGACATAAACTCAGGGCTCATTTACGAATGCCATCAAGCACTCGTGGAGGTATGTATACAAAACCATGTAACTCTTCAGTGTATTAAAGGACACAGCGGCTCACGTGACAATGACGCAGCAGATGAACTAGCCAGGAAAGGGTCGGACACGGACGCTGTAGGACCAGAACCGATAGTGTCCCTCCCCTGCCAATAGTCCAGAACAACTATACACGAAGGTACAAAATCTTCACATAATAATACATGGACCACCCTTACGGGTTGTAGACAGGCGAGGGAAGCACTCCCAACGCTCAATGCCAGTCTATCTCGAATACTAATTAAACTTAAAAGGCAAGAGCTTCGCACTCTAACTGCCGTCCTAACGGGTCATGGTCCATACAATAAACACCTTTTCAATTTAGGTATCACAGACAGCCCTCTATGAGATTATTCATAAGAAAGTATAGGAAAAAACAAAACGAGCCATTCGCAAATTCTTGCGATGCGTCATGCGAGCTCGCAGATCTCTGCGCAGTTTTAAAGGCCCATTTAGATGGAGAGAGTTTCTCGCACGCTTCGTGACGAAAACTCGTACGCGATTATCGTAAGCAATAATCGCCATAAGATTATCGTATCGTGACGTTTACATTCAGGCAAGAACTAAAATCTCGCCTACGATTGTGTCATACGAAATTCGCAAGCAACTTAATCGCCTCCTCGACTGTTTACACAGAGAAATATGTAGTAAGGAGATTCTTGCTTACGAGTTTTCGACTTGTCTAAACACGATCTCGTATGACATTTTTTCAAGTTCATACGAATATCGTACAAATCGGTTCGAACCGTTTTGAGTGCCAGAATTGCCATTTGAGTTCAGTGATTACTGCGGTATTGACTATGGATATATCGAAATGACGCAAAAATCATTCAAATTTGAAACTGCTGATAATACTAAGTTCATTGCACTGTATAGAAATATAATTTTGTTTATCATTTTTTTTAAATTTTATAACTACTGATCACAAACAAAAAAAAAACAATTATGATAAATTTATAGGGCGAGTGAGTGAGTGAGTGAGTGCGTGCGTGCGTGCGTGCGTGCGTGCGTGCGTACGTGAGTGAGTGAGTGAGTGAGTGAGTGAGTGAGTGAGTAGAGAGTGAGTGAGTAAAAGTGCATTTACTTGAAAAGTCGTGTCGGCCATTTTGGATTTAGAAATAAATGCTATATTCGTAATGAGCACCCCCAAATACCTCAAAAACGATACCCAACTTGCCATTAATTGTCGTGCCCGCCATCCTGGATTTAGAAAGGAGTGCCATATTCGTTACGAGAGCACCCCAAATACGTGGGCAATAGCCCACGCTATATTCGTTCACAGAGGCACTCACTCACTCACCATTATTTGAAAAATTTTTTTTCGCTCTCGTTCCATTAATCCTTGTCTTACAAAAGCAGTGATAATCAAAACACCCTCGTGCACTGCACGCATGGTAGAAACGGCTGGCACAAAAACTCGAAATACGATTTTTTGCTTTCAAGTTCTGTTTACACGGAGACGTTCAACATGCAAAGGCGAGGCGATTATCGCTCACGTGGAAGGGCGATAATCGCGAATGTTTAGACGAGGAAAGTTTTTTACATTCTTTCGATAATCGCATCTTCGAGACGAGAAACTCTCTCCATCTAAATGGGCCTTTACTCGGTCGTCGATCGCGTCGTCATTGCTTGCCGAAGCTCATCAGACGACTCACTATTTACATCGGGTGTCTTGCCGCCTTCGCCTGGCAAGCGACAGCCGCCTGACGACTCAGATAAATGAGCTCCTATCAATCACAATATTTTTATCATAATAATTGTTTTTTTCATTGTTAAGCATATAATTAAAAAAAAAATCTTTGAGCGTATCATTAACATCAGATTGAGAAAGTACCTTGAACAGTGCGGAATACTTGCTGACACTCAGTACGGATTTCGTGCCGGCCGTTCCACTGATGACGCTATTCGGGATTTTACTGAATTCGTGGTTGGGAAAGTGGATGAGAACTTTAAATGTCTAACTGTCTTTATGGATCTTGCCAGGGCATTTGATACTGTTTCGGTTCCTCTGCTCCTATCCAAACTACAGGAGCTAGGTATTAGAGGCACACCTCTCACTCTGTTATCTAGTTACCTTAGTAGCAGAACCCAAAGCGTGAGGATTGGAGACAATACTAGTGATGAGCTGACGGTAACTTGTGGGGTGCCTCAGGGTAGCATACTTGGTCCTACTCTTTTCCTTTGTTACATCAACCAATTATGTAATATGAAGATCAAGAATTGTAGGATATCATCTTATGCTGATGACACTGCATTGACTTTTTATGGTAGGTCTTGGATGGAGGTCTTTGAAACGGCACAGTTGGGTTTCACAACGGTCTGTCACTGGTTAGCAGCTAATTCCCTTACCTTAAATGCAGACAAAACAAAGTACATAGCTTTTTCAATAAATAATAAAAACTATTGTCCTCCTTCAATGACTCTTACAGCTCACAAATGTATTTTCAATATCTTACACCCATGCCAATGTCTCTGTATAGAAAGGGTTGACAGTGTGAAGTACCTTGGTGTTATCATCGACAGGAACCTTACATTTAAGAACCACATTCTTACCTTATCCCAAAGAGTTAGGAAGCTTTCGTATTTGTTCAAGTACTTACGTCATGTGGCAGACAAGGATACTCTAATGATGGTGTATCAAGCTCTTGTACAATCTATACTAACATACTGCATTGGAACATGGGGTGGTGCTGCAAAAACTGTATTACTGAAATTGGAAAGAGCTCAAAGGATGCTGTTGAATTTTTTAAACCCAAATTATTCCCAACCGAACGTCTGTACAAACATTCGAAGCTATTAACAGTTAGACAACTTTACATTTCTGCCGTCACTCTTCATCAGCACTCTCAAACACCTCCACAAAACCACGATAGTGTAAACCAAAAGAGAAGACACTACTCCGTCTGTATTTCAGTTCCAGTCAGAACAACGTTTGCTCAAAGATTTTTGCGTTTTCGATCTGGCAGAGTATACAATTTATTAAATAAAAAACTACATATAATAAATTTATCTAAATATGAATTAAAAAATAAAATCAACACATATTTACTAACACTAAGCTATGACAACACAGAGAAATTAATTGAAATCATAAATTAAAGTGAACATGCACACACATACATACACACACACACACACACACACACACACACAC